>NC_064867.1:3818764-4118764 GCF_024139225.1 Suncus etruscus
GATTTAATGTACATACATGGAAGTGGTTTATTTTGAGTGGACAGAGAACTGAACAAAGGTTCTGCAGTGACCTCCAGGTTCTGTATTGATCTCCAGGTCTCAAATGTCTCATTTTGGGCTGGAGAGGAAAGATAGTATGTAGGTCCTTGCCTGGCATGTAGACTACCCGTGTTTGATCCCAGGTACCCATATGATCCCACCAGCACCACCTGGAATGATCTTTGAACACAACCTAATGTGGCATCCCTTAAGTGTAAAAGAATTCTAAAGGCATCTCTCTTCTAGGTCATAATGTCTCTTAGTGTCTACTCCCTGTAGCAAGAGAGTGCCTTCCATGCTGTTTCCCAGCATATGTTCTCACAATGAGGGAGCCTTTTGCTAGTTTGAAAAAAGCTCAGGTCCAGTGTTTGACTTGCAGAGGGCAACTACATAACTGAGTGGTTGAAATAAAAAAATAAAAGAACAAGTTTTAGAAGAATGTAAAAAAAACCAAGAAATAAAATGTACAACATTTATCTGGTTGAAGAATGTACAAATTTTTTAACTTGCATTTTCCTGCTTGCTGTGAAGGATGATAAATAAAATCTAATAAGAATCTGGTGACATCTTACATCTTTCAGGTGAAAGGAAAATCTAAAATCTTTGAGAGAGAAAAAAACGTTCCCAAAATGGACTGGCATCAGAATTTATATTAAGAACATTAAGTGCCCATAGAAATTATTATTGAGATAAGAAGAAACAGTTAAGAGTCAGGTAATAGATGATATCATTATTTTTTATAATTATTTTTATTTAAACACCGTGATTACAAATATGATTATAGTTGTATGATTACAGTCATGTAAAGAACTTCCCCAGTGCAACATTCCCACCACCAATTTCCCAGACCTCCCTCCTCCCCATCCCCCCACACCTGTACACAAGGCAGGCTTTCTACTTCCCTCATTCATTCACATTGCTATGATAGTTTTCATTGTAGTCATCTCTCCAACTGCACTCATCATTCTATGTGATGAGCTTCATTCATGTCATGAGCTGCACCTACCAGCCCTAATCTCTCTTGTCTCTGAGATATTGTTAAAAATGTCTTTCATTTTTCTTAAAACCCATAGATGAGTGAAACCATTCTGTGTCTTTCTCTCTCCCTGTGACTTACTTCACTCAGCATAATAAATTTGATGTACATCCATGTATAGGAAAATTTTAAGCCTTCATCGCTCCTGATGGCTGCATAGTATTCCATTGTGTATATGTACCACAGTTTCTTTAGCCACTCACTGTTGAAGGGCATCTTGGTTGTTTCTAGAGTCTGGCTATTGTAAATAGCGCTGCAATGAATATAGGTGTAAGGAAGGGATTTTTGTATTGTATTTTTGTGTTCCTTGGGTATATTCCTAGGAGTGGTATAGCTGGATCATATGGAAGCTCAATTTCCAGTTTGTGAAGGAATCTCCATATCGCTTTCCATAAAGGTTGTATTAGACAGCATTCTCACCAGCAGTGAAAAAGAGTTCCTTTCTCTCCACATTCCCACCAACACTGCTTGTTTTCCTTTTTTTGTGATGTGTGCCAATCTCAGTGGCATGAGGTGGTTTATAGTAGTTTTGATTTGCATCTCCCTGACGATTAATGATGTTGAGCATCTTTTCATGTGCCTTTTGGCCATTTGCCTTTCTTCTTTTTCAAAGTGTCTGTTCATTTCTTCTCCCCATTTTTTGATGGGGTTAGTTGTTGTTTTTTTTTTTTTTTTTCTTGTATAGTTCTGTCAGTACCTTGTAAATTTTGGATATTAGTCCTTTATCTGATGAGTATTGGGTGAATAATTTCTACCACTCAGTGGGTGGCCTTTGTATTTTGGGCACTATCTCCTTTGAGATGCAGAAGCTTCTCAGCTTAATATAATCCCATCTGTTTATCTCTGCTTCCACTTGTTTGGAGGGTGCTATCTCCTCCTTAAAGATGCCTTTACTCTCAATTTTCTGGAGTGTTTCACCTACATGTTGTTTTATATACCTTCTAGTTTCAGATCTGATATCAAGGTCTTTAATCCATTTGGATTTTACCTTTGTACATGGTGTTAGCTGGGGTCTGAGTTCGCTTTTTTGCAAGTGGCTAACCAGTTGTGCCAACACCACTTGTTGAATAGGCTTTCCTTGCTCCATTTAGGATTTCTTGCTCCTTTATCAAAAACTAGGTGGTTATATGCCTGAGGAACCTTCTCTGAGTACTCAAGCCTATTCCACTGATCTGAGGGTCTGTCTTTTTCCAATACCATGCTGTTTTTATAACTATTGCTTTGGAATACAGCTTAAAATTGGGGAAAGTAATGCCTCCCATATTCCTTTTCCCAAGGAGTGCTTTAGATATTCGAGGTTGTTTATTGTTCCAAATGAATTTCAGAAGTGTTTTATCCACTTCTTTGAAGAATGTCATGGGTATCTTTAGAGGAATCGTGTTAAATCTGTACAATGCTTTTGGAAGTATTGCCATTTGGAAGTATTGCCAATCCATGAGCAGGGTAAATGTTTCCATTTCTGTATGTCCTCCCTTATTTCTTGGAGCAGTGTTTTATAGTTTTCTTTGTATAGATCGAAATGGATAAATTTTTGAACTCATATAACCTTCCACAGTTGAATAAGAAGATGTAGCATATCTAAACACCCCCATCACTATTGAGGAAATTAAAACCGTAATCAAAAATTTGCCCAAAAACAAAAGCCCAGGCCCTGATGGATTTGCGAATGAATTCTTTCAAACCTTTCAAGAGGAACTACTACCAATCCTGACCAGGCTCTTTTATGAAATCGAAAAAACAGGAACACTTCAAAATAGCTTTTATGAAGCCAACATCACCTTAGTACCAAAACCAGATAGAGATGCTGCCAAAAAAGAAAATTACAGACCAATATCCTTGATGAACACAGATGCAAAGATCCTCAACAAAATCCTGGCGAACAGGATCCAGTGCCTCATCAAGAAGATCATTCACTTTGATCAAGTAGGTTTCATCCCAGGAATGCAAGGATGGTTTAACATCCATAAATCTATCAACATAATACACAACATAAACAACAAGAAAAATAAAAATCACATGGTCCTATCAATAGATGCAGAAAAAGCATTTGATAAGGTTCAATACCCATTCTTGATGAAAACTCTCAGCAAGATAGGAATAAAAGGAACCTTTTTCAATATAGTTAAGGCTATCTACCACAAGCCAGTGGCAAATATTATCCTAAATGGTGAAAAACTAAAAGCCTTCCCTCTAAATTCTAGTACAAGACAAGGCTGTCCTCTCTCACCACTCCTATTCAACATAGTACTGGAAGTACTTGCTATAGCAATTAGGCAAGAAAAAGATATCAAGGGAATCCTGAGAGGAAAGGAAGAAGTCAAGCTCTCACTGTTTGCAGATGACACGATACGCTACTTAGAACACCCTAAAGACTCTACCAAAAAGCTTCTAGAAATAATAGATACATATAGCAAAGTGTCAGGCTACAAAATTAACACACAGAAATCAGTGGCCTTTTTATGCACTAATAATGATAGGGAAGAAATGGACATTAAGAGAACAATCCCATTCACATTAGTGCCACACAAACTCAAATATCTTGGAGTCAGCCTGACTAAAGATGTGAAAGATCTATACAAAGATGATATCATTATTAGTCATTAAATTTTGGCAATGTTCAGTGATGATATAAGTATAGGTCCTTATTTTAATAAAATGCACAAGGAACTATTAAGGGATGAAAAGAAGTCTTAATTTACTTTCAAATGGCCAACAGTCAACTTGACCAAAGACGTGAAGGAACTATACAAAGAAAACTATAAAGCCCTGCTCCAAGAAATAAGAGAGCACACACGGAAATGGAAACACATATCCTGCTCATGGATTGGCAGGATTGACATCATTAAAATGGCAATACTCCCCAAAGCATTTTACAGATTTAATGTGATCCCCTTAAAAATACCCATGACATTCTTTAAAAAAGTGGATCAAACACTAATGAAGTTCATCTGGAACAATAAACACCCTCGAATAGCTAAAGCACTCTTAGGGAAAAAGAAAATGGGAGGCATTACTTTCCCCAACTTTAAACTGTACTACAAAGCAATAGTTATCAAAACAACATGGTATTGAAATAAAGACAGACCCTCAGATCAGTGGAATAGGCTTGAGGTCTCAGACATTATTCTCCAGACATACAATTACCTAATTTTTGACAAAGGAGCAAGAAATCCTAAGTGGAGCAGGGAAAATCTCTTCAACAAGTGGTGCTGGCAGAACTGGTTAGCCACTTGCAAAAAAGCGAACATAGACCCCCAGTTAACATCATGTACGAAGGTAAAATCCAAATGGATTAAAGACCTTAATATCAGACCTGATACCATAAGGTATATAGAACAACATGTTGGTAAAATACTCCATGACATTGAGACTAAAGGCATCTTCAAGGAGGAAACTGCACTTTCCAAACAAGTGAAAGCAGAGATCAACAAATGGGAATACATTAAACTAAGAAGCTTCTGCACCTCAAAAGAAATAGTGCCCAGGATACAAGAGTCACCCACCTAGTGGGAGAAACTATTCACCCAACACCCATCAGATAAGGGGCTAATATCCAAAATATACAGGGCACTGACAGAACTTTACAAGAAAAAAATCTAATCCCATCAAAAAATGGGGAGAAGAAATGAACAGACACTTTGATAAAAAAGAAATACAAATGGCCAAAAGGCATTTTGAAAAAATGCTCCTCATCACTAATCATCAGGGAGATGCAAATCAAAACAATGATGAGAAACCACCTCACACCACAGAGATTGGTGCACATCACAAACAATCAGTGGTGGCGGGGATGTGGAGAGAAAGGAACTGCTGGTGGGAATGCCGTCTAGTCCAACCTCTATGGAAAGAGATATGGAGATTCCTCCAAAATCTGGAACTTGAGATCCCATTTGACCCAGCTTTTCCACTCCTAGGGATATACCTTAAGAACATAAGAACACAATACAAAACCCCCTTTCTCACACCTATATTTATTGCAGCACTATTCACAATAGCCAGGCTCTGGAAACAACCAAGATGCCCTTCAACAGACGAATGGCTAAAGAAACTGTGGTACATATACACAATGGAATATTATGCAGCCATCAGGACAGATGAAGTCATAAAATTTTTCTATACATGGATGTACATGAAATCTATCATGCTGAGTGAAATAAGTCAGAGGGAGAGAGACACACACAGAATAGTCTCACTCATCTATGGGTTTTAAGAAAAATAAGTCATTATTGCAACAATCCTGAGACAATGAGAGGAGGGCTAGAACTTCCAGCTCACATCATGAAGCTTACCACAAAGAGTGGTGAGTTCAGCTATAGAAATAACTACACAGAGAACTACCATAATCGTGAATGAATGAGGGATCTGGAAAGCCTGTCTGGAGTACAGGTGGGGGTGGGGTGGGATGGAGGGAGATTTGGGACATTGGTAGTGGGAATGTTGCACTGGTGAAGGGGGTGTTCTTTACATGACTGAAACCTAATCACAATCATTTATGTGATCAAGATGTTTAAATAAAAAACTAAAATAAATAAAATTAAAAAAATTATTTAAATTAAATTTTTTTGTTGCTGTTGTGGGCTCTGAAGCATAGCAGGCAGCCATTGTGGACTACCTTCTCAACTCCCCTGTATCCTGGACCTTGGTCCTCCTTAACCGTTGTTCCCTGGGGGAGCTTTTTCAGAGGTGAGCTGTCCTGCAAAGAAAGTGGGGAGCTTTTTCTGCTGTGGGCTTCGAAGCAAGACAGGCAGTCATTCTGGACTACCTCTTCAGATCTCCTGTGTCCTAATTTTTTTTTTGGGGGGGTGGTGGTGGTCACACATAGCAGTGATCAGGGGCTATTTCTGGCTCTGGTCCTGACAGGCATGGGGGACCATCTGGGGTACCTGGATTTGAACCATGAACCACCATCCATCCTGGGTTAGCTGCTTGCAAGGCAAATGCCCTACCATTGTACTATCTCCCCAACCCCTGTCCTGGACCTTGGTCCTCCACACCTATGGCTCCCTGGCATGCTTCTTCAGAGGTGGGCTGTCCTGACCACAAAGGTGGAGCCAGAGGAGTGTGACTGCTTCACTTTGCTTTGCAGACATGCTCATCTTCTACCAAGAAACCCACCATAACACGAAGAGAAAAACAACACTTTAAGTGTGACAATGGGGGAAAAAACACAGGCCAACACCATGCACAGAGAATAAAGATGGCAGCTCTGATGACCTGAAAAGTCCCAATCACCTAATTAGATACTCAGAAAAGCACTTTAGAGAAGAAATATGGATGTTGTTCATAGAACTCAAAGAAAGCATAGATTGAGATGAAAAGATCACAAAGATAGAAATTAGAAAACTCCAAACTGAAATAACAGGACTGTAAAACTCAGTAGCTTAAATGAAAACCTCAATGGAAAGCCTCTTCAACAGAGTAACAGTAGCTGAGTGCAGAATCAGTGAGCTAGAAGATGAAATGCAGAATAACTCCATACAACAGAAGATATTGAAAAAGAACCTTAAAGCAAATGATCAGGCAATAGAAAAAATACTCAAAGAATGTGAACAGATTAAAATAGCAGTCTTTGATAAAGTCAACAGAAACAACATAAGAATCATTGAGAGTCCCTGAGATTCAGGAAGAAAATTCCCAGGAAGTATCAACAGTCAAGGACATTATTACAGAGAGACTCCCAGAGCTAAAGATGTCATGCAACCAAATCCTGCATTCCTGAAGAGTACCAACTAGAAGAGACCCAAGGAGAAGCACCCCAAGACTTGTGACCCCCTAGGGCCCTGCCCGCAGGGTGGACTGAGGATCACGTAGTAATTCGTGGGTCACGAGCGGGATCCAACCTAAAAAGGAGTAAAGAGGCTGAGAAAGAAATGAGCTCAAGTCAAGCTGGCTGATTAAGAGCTAAGGTTTATTGAAAGGGGGCTAGTTTTTATAGATAAGCAAAATACGGAAGTAACAGTCAGTACTTTTCCATGGTGTCTATAGAAAATAGGGGGGGTCATACAGGATGGACTTTCCAGTTTTACAGCATACCCTTAGATCATACAGACATTCTTTCACAATGGTAGCTTAACAGGATGTGATCTATATCTTATCAACTCAGGAGGTTTTTTGGAGCATCTTGTGACTATTGCTAACTGAACTATGTGACTGTTCTTTCCTTTAGGCCCATGGGGGAAATGCCACAGTACAGCCTGTCAGGTACACAGGCCTTTGGTTTTTCAGGCATCAGAGACTCCATTTTGCTCTCTAGCTCTAACAGCCTCCAACAAAGACTAACATCCTATTCACAATGACTAGATATTCATTTTAGATCAATAAAATGAAAAAGAGACTTAAGTAAAAACTATACCCAGAACAGAATCTTGAGTGAAAACTATACAACGCTGTTGAAAAAAAAAATGACCTAAATAAGTCCAATAACTTAGCAGATTCACAAACTGGATTGTTGAATAGGTTGCTTGCTTTTATGTTGTGTAGTTATATGAGGCTTCTGAGTGTGTGTGTGTGTGTGTGTGTGTGTGTGTGTGTGTGTGTGTATCTGTGCGGGATGTAGTTTTCTGTCAGATGCATAATGTACAAACACATTATCCTAATTTCTAGGCTGCCCTTGTGCTTTTGTGATCTTTTATTTCCCTGTGTAAAAGCATTTTAATTTGATAGAGTGCTATATGTTTACTCTTGCTTCCTGTTTCCCTTGCCAATGGAGGAGAGTCTCCAAATAGATCTTTGTTGTTGATATTCTAGAGTCTTTCCCCTATGTTTCCTTCTGAGTATTGTATGCCATTATGTGTAACATCCTGTCATTTAATTTTTTCTCCTTGGGGTACATATCCATCAATGCTCAGGGTTTACTTCTTGAGTTGTGCTCAGGAATCAGTCTTGACAAACACTTAAATCCCCGTACTCTCTTTTTCGTCAATGTTATAATTTGTGGGGGCACCCAAATGGTTCTCAGTGGTGTTGGGGGAATTTCTGGTAATAGTCAGCTAATTGGGCTGAATGGTTTAATGAAAGTCCTTAAAAAAGTCCCTTTATGGCCCTGCTATGCGGGGAGTTAGCAAAACTACCTCAGCAGTGTAGGGGGACTAAGCTTTGTAGTGCAAGAGAGACCATGTGCCGGAGTGCAAATTCAGATCATGGAACATGTAAAACACACACTGCGTAGTCTCTATTTAATAATTTTATTTTTTCCTATTTAATACACTTAAGGACATTGTGGTCTATTAAGACTGTGTCCAGTTTTCCCACTAGCATTTGTAGAAGAGTCTTTGCATTTTTGTTCTATATCTTGACTTCCTTATTACATAGTATATATCCAAATAGATTAGTATCCCAACTCCCAGTTCTTTATTTTCTCTATTTCTCTGCATTTCTGTTTTTGTTCCAATATCATGCCATTTTAGTTACAACTGCATTAGAATATATTCTTAAGTCAGGGTATATCACATACCCTCATTTCTTTTATTTCCCCTCTTTTTGGTCTCAGAATTGTTTTAACTAACAGGGTTTTTTGTGGTCCCATAAAAATTTTTTTGACAGCTTTAGGAATCAAACCCAGCTCCTTACATATGCAAGGCAAGTGAACCATATTGTCTATGTCCTTGAAAAATGTCATGCATATTTTAGAGGGATTGCAGTGAAGCTGTAGATTGCTTTAAATATACTGTAACAGTAATAATATTTACTCTTGCATAGAAAACTTTCCATTTATTTATGTCTTTTATTTCTTTGAAAAGTGTCTCATAATTTTCAGTGTATATCTTTCTCTTCGATTTATTTAGGGGAGTTTATTGCTTTTGAAGCAATTATAAACAGAATTGTTTTCTTGTCTTTTCCTTAACTTATTGTTTTCATGTATAAATGCAACATATTTATGTATACTCATTTTATATTCTGTCACTTTGCTAAAATAATTATTTGTAGCACATTTTGCTGGTGTGCTTATAATGCTCTGTCTATATTATTATGTCATCTAAAAAGTCATAACTTTACTTTTTATCCAAGATGTATTTATTTAAAAATGTTTTCTTGCCTAATATCTCTACTTGGAACTTCAAAACTATTTTAGAAAACAGTGATGAGGGTTGATGTAGAGAATGGTTTTAGAGGATAGGTTTGTTTGAAATCAACAAAACCTTTAAGCAATTTGGAAGTATCAAATAGAAGCAAATGAATATTCAGGATTTATTGTTTTGCTGTCTCTACCCTGCAGAGGTCACCACTGTTAATGTTCTGTAGTAACTATTTTTTTATATATTTCTCAGGCAGGCATATGTCATCATACATAGATTATCATAGACTCAGAAAAATGAGTGAAACATTTATGTGACTTTCTACTTTCACTAAGCAGTTGCTATTTATGTTGATCTATTTTTTCTTTTTCCACTCCTTTAGTTTATATAGACTTTTCATTTATAAACACTTATGTTATATTTCATAATAAGTACGTGCTACACTATTTGTGTTATTATAGAATCATTCCCTTTGCCCCATATATAGACTTTTTCCAATTTTAAGCTATTATTATAACAGTTCAACAGTTTTGGGCAAAAAAGTGTTTCTCTATTTAGTATTTTTCCATTTATGATATCAGAAATATCATAATAGTTTCTACGCAAAGATCACTGGGTTAAAGATCTACAAGTTTCATTTTTTCAACTGTTCCTTTTTTTGCATGCCTTCAGAAGTTTCTTCTCAGCTAAGTTTTCCTCTCAAAGTTCTACCAAAATTACTGAGGCCCCAAATTCAAGTTTATTTTTTCCTGAATCTGGTTTAAATTCCATTGTTTACTTCTTTGTTCACAACTTTTTTTGAAAGGAGGATCTCATCCAGCTGTGCTTAGGTCTTAGCATAAGGGGATCATTCTTGTTGGAGTTTAGGGGACCATATGAGATGCCCAGGATCGAACCCAGGCCATCCACATGCAAGGCAAGCACCCTACTTGCTATTTCTCTGACCTCCAGTGATTGTTAGTTTCAGCTATTCCTAGGAGTCTCTTAGATCATTATTATGTATATTTCATGCTTCTTGGCATAGCAACCTTACCAATAACTTGAAATTCCTTTGTGGCTGGCCATTTCTCTTGAGCTTGCAAATCTAGGCACTAAAGCTATCCTTTGGGTTTCTGGCACTGCCCATCTCCAGTTCTGGTTTCAAGTTATGTAAGCATGCCTTTCTTTGTCCTTTATCTTTCAAGTGACTTCATTTTGAAAGCTTTCTTACTGCTGGTTAATTCCATCAGGACTTATATGTGAACTTTTGTAATTTCTCTTCTCTGATAAAGTTAAAATTTTTCTCCTGTCTTCATGGTTTATGATTTGTACCTTCTTTTTTCCCCCATCACAATCATAAATGCATCCCATTTTCCCCTCCTGTGAGATTTGTTTTTGTCCTCAAAGAGTTCACTGATTCAACCCTGCTTCTTTGGCACCATTTCTTTGGCTGACTTTCTCAGTGTTTCTTTCCTTTCCTCTTTTCCACCTAGTCTCTGTCCTTTTATGCACACTACATGATGGATTCTGTGTTACTCCTACAGGACAATATGGATAGGGACTCTAAAAGGTCCGAGTGGAAGTGGCTTAAAGAGATGAATTTGTATTCTTGAGCCAGTGTGGCCTGGTCAAATGTGTGTGTGAGTGTGTGTGTGTGTGTGTGTGTGTGTGTGTGTTTATGCACATAAATATGGTAGACAAAAAATCAAATAACTATTAAAAGTAACACAATACTTTTAGATATTTAAAGGAAATAGAGAAATAAATAAATAAAATCTACCATGATTATAATGGTGGAGTGTCAAGAGTTGAACTACTGGAGATGGGTCCAAGCTGCTTGTGTCCTCAGGGACAACATATCTCAATTATTTTTATTAGAGAAGCCCAGGGGCCAATGACAAACCCCCAGGCCAGGAGAAAGAGAAAGACAGAGAGACAGATGAGTTTGAGAGCAGGGTAAGGCCAGATTGAAGGCAAGGTAAAAGAAACAGGTATGCGATATAAAGGAGATAAATAGTTCAAAAGATATAGCCTTTTAATTTGGTTTAAATTTTATTGTCTACTTCGTGTACAACTTTTTATAAAATAATATCTTTAAGCAACTTGATTACAGACATAATTGTAGTTGAGTATTAGTCATATAAAGAACACCCTCACTTGACCATTGCATCATTCCCACCACCAATACCCTCCATTTCCCTGCTCCCCTCAGTCTGTATTCGAGACAGACTTTCTAATTTTCTCACTCATTGACAATGTTTTGATAGTTGTCAGTGTAGTTATTTCTCTAATGCACTCACCACTTTCTATGGTGAGCTTCATATCATGAGCTGTTCCACCCAGCCCTTATCTCAATTGTCCCTGGGCATTATTACAATAATATCTTTTATTTTTCTTAAAACCCATAGGTGAGTGAGACTATTCTGGGCCCCCCTCTCTCTCCCTCTGACTGTTTCACTCAGCACAATAGATTACATGCACATCCATGTATATGAAAATTTCATGACTTTATATTTCCTGATAGCTACATAATATTAGCTCCTTATCTGATGGTTATCAGGTGAATGGTTTCTCCCATTCTGTGTGTGGTTTTTGTGGCCTAGTCACTATTTCCTTTGAGGTGCAGAAGCTTCTCAGCTTAATATGGTCCCATCTGTTTATCTCCGCTTCCACTTTTTTGGAGAGTGATGTTTCCTCCTTGTAGGTGCCTTTAGTGTCAATTTTATGGAGTGCTTTTACTATGTGTTGTTCTATATACCTTATGGGTTTGGGTATGATTTTTGCATATTTTTTTAGCCTGCTAATTTTTTAATGCATCTCTTGTTTCTAGACGCTTTTTGGTGAGTCTTTAAGGTTTTTCTAAATATAGTATCATGTTACCTGCAAATGGTGAGAGCTTGACTTCTTCCTTTCCTATCTGTATGTCCTTGCTATCTTTTTCTTGAGTAATCGCTATGGCAAGAACTTCAGCACTATCTTGAATAGGAGTTATGTGAGAGGGTATCATTGTACCAGAGATTAGAAAAAAGTTTTTAGTTTATCTCCTTTGGGGATAATATTTGCCATTGGCTTGTGATAGATGGCCATGACTATATTGAGAAAAGTTCCTTCTATTCCCATCTTGATGAGAGTATTTTTTTTATCAAAAAAAATGAATGGGTATTGAACCTTATTGAATGCTTTCTCTGCATCTATTGATATGATCATGTGGTTTTTCTTTTTCTTTTTGATGATTTGGTGTATTATATTAATTGACTTATATATGTTAAACCACCGTGGAATGATATCAGGGTCGTATCCTAATAAAGTGTGAGTTCTCAACCTCACTTTAATAATTAAATTAGCTATTAGTTCTAAATAGGAAATGATTGTACGTTGTTGTTTGTTACAAAGATATATCCATTCTAGAGGTTCTGATAATTGAACAATGGCATCTGTTGGTGATTTTAGTGTTGCAAATAGTAATTGTCATATCTTCACTTTGGGGGTAAAGAAAGTGAGACAGAATTTCTGGAAGAAGTCCATAAAAGTCCAATTCCTTCTGGAGCCAGTTGTCTTGGGTTATTCAGAATAGTATTATCTTCTAAGGTAAGGAGCAGGCCAGTTATTTCTGAATTTGGGATATCACTAGAGGGATAGACCCAATTATTATCGCTCAGCAATTTTTGAAAGTCATTGAGTGTTTTAAGATCTTTCTGGTAGATTGAAATTTTTTTGAGACTGTAACATATTGCTTTTAAGAATATAACCCAATTGTTCATATGGTGACATCATCAGTTTTTTTCTTTTTATACCTGTAATCATACTGCTGGCAAATTTGGAATAATGTCCTCATGAAAACTTTGAATTTCCATCTCATTTGAACAAGCTATTAAAATATCATCTATGTAGTTTATGACATAAAGATTTTGAAATCTTGCATGGGAAGGATGTAGAACCAAATAAACAAAATACTGACACATAGCTGGTGACTCTGTCATTCCTGATTTAGTGAAATTTGTGCATAGGTGCCTTGCCTTATGATTTGAAGGAGAAATGGGTAATGCAAATAGTTTATGGCCATTTGAGTGAGTGGGGTTATTATAGAAAGTCTTTTATATTAATCAACACCAAATGCCAATTTCTAGGAATCATTACAGGAATAGGAAAGCCAGGCTGAAGTGTTTCTATCAGAATTATTGTGGCAATTAACATTATAGAAATTGATCAATAGTTGCCATTTGCCTTATTTTTTTTCAGCAGAAAAGACAGGAGAGTTCCATTCAGAAAATGATGTTTCTATGAATCCTAATTTTAATTGTTCCTCTACTAAATTTGTAAGCACCTTTAGTTTTATTTAATTAGGGGGCCATTGACTTGTCTACACAGGGTGGCTAGATCTTCATTGTAAGTAGAATGGTGGTGGGTACTGTAATCTATTGACCATGATTAGAAAATATGAGTCCTCTGGATTGTGAGCAGGAGGAGTAGCAGGCAGATTTATAGGAAGAGAAATGGTAAACTCAGTATGCCACTGATCATGTAAATCCTGTCCATATAGATTCAGGGGCACATGAGCCACATAAGATTAGAACGTGTCTATATTTACTTCTATGGTAATGAAGGCATATTGCCTATTCCTTGCAAGCCAGTGTCTGGTGGATAGGATGAAAACATC
Organism: Suncus etruscus; assembly: GCF_024139225.1. Taxonomy (NCBI): domain Eukaryota; kingdom Metazoa; phylum Chordata; class Mammalia; order Eulipotyphla; family Soricidae; genus Suncus; species Suncus etruscus. The sequence goes on from NC_064867.1 coordinate 3,832,491, forward strand.
TTTCCGTGTATCAATCATACCCTTGAATTACTTGGCATAAATTTCTAGGGGAATTACTGGGTGAATGTTTTTGAACCATACCCTTGAATTACTTGGCATAAACTTCTAGGGGAATTACTGGGTAAATGTTTTTGAACAGGCTATATGTGGATCCCACCAGGTGGTCTTTAGAAGTTCCTAAGGAATTGGTATTGCCAAATACTCTAATCCTTGGGTGATTGGAGTGGCCCAGCATTACAAATAGCTAAGAGTCCTATTCTCTCACCCCTTATTGGTTTTTGGGCCACACCAAGTCCATATTGTAGGCACTGTTATTACAAATATTAGTTCTACCTCATAATCTGGATCTATAATTTCCACATGAACAATAATGGCCTTTATTGTTAAGCTACTCCTCCCCAAAAGCAGACCTACTGTGCCTGGTTGTATAGGTCCTTTTATGCTTGATCATAGTTTGTATTGACATTGTGCTGAAGTTAGGGTTCTATTATTCAGGCAAGGAATGTCCAGGGTGGCATTTCTAGTGGTGGTTGGCTATAGCAAGTTTACGGATAATAGGTCTACATGACTTCTTGCCCCAGATTTTGTGGGTCCTTAGTTAGGCCCCCTGACCAGTTTCCCAGCATTTGCTGAACAAATGTAGATATTGTAGATCAATATCTTGCCAAGTGATTACTTCCATTGCATTGTGCATATAGGCGATGGTCTCTAGAGTGGTCTCCCTGACTTCCCTCCAAAAGTGACCAAACTTTCCACTTTTAAAACTTCTACCCCAGATTTGAGAGTTTTGGGCTGTACTCTGTTTACATAGGCAGATTAGAAATCTCTTGTCCCGGGCCCGGAGAGATAGCACAACGGCGTTTGCGTTGCAAGCAGCTGATCCAGGACCAAAGGTGGTTGGTTCGAATCCCGGTGTCCCATATGGTCCCCCGTGCCTGCCAGGAGCTATTTCTGAGCAGACAGCCAGGAGTCACCCCTGAGCACTGCCGGGTGTGGCCCAAAAACAAACAAAAAAAAAAAAAGAAAAAAAAAAGAAAAAAAAAAGAAATCTCTTGCCCCAGTGATCGCCTCTACTGCATTTAAGGCAACATAGAGGTGGTAGCCTTGAAAATGCATGGTTGGGCAGGGCTTGAAATTCTCAGTTGGTTTGCTGGACTCCTACCTTATTTCTGGATGGAATAAGCCACAAGGGCATTTATTCGTGCCTGGTGGTAAATGGAACCAACGTTCTGGCATGCCTTGAGATAACTCATCTTATCTCTCTATTATTGGTCTTAATATAGCCTAATAGTGCTCATTAGTGTTCTTAAACATGTTTTATTAAGTGATCCTGGATCTTTTTTCCCCTTAACTTATCTCTGTACTTCCTCAGACAGCTTGCCAATGAATTGGGAAAATGGCTCAGATACACCCTGGAAAACCTTAATAAAACTACCTTTAAACTCAGAGTCCACCTCTATTTTTCCCCATGCAGATAGGCCAATATCCTTAATAAATTTAGGATTGTACAGAGCATGGTAGCATTTTTCTTTGAGTTTTGGTAGTCTTTTCCTAACAACATATCAAGGGTGATTTTGATTTTGGGTAGCCTTTTGCCTGATTTCCCCAAGTTGAATAATTTAGTTTTTGACTCATCACTTAGTCACACCCACCATTGCAGGTAAAGGGATGGGCTCAGGCAAACTTTGGCCATGGTCTGAAAGTCCTGTGGGGTCCAAAGTGTGTTTTTGCTCCAGCTTGATAGATATTCAGAGCAGTATGGGGATGTTGACCTATATGACGTGCAGGCTTTTTAAAAACTACTCAGGGAATTTATTTTTAATCCTTGATATCTAGCCAATTCATAGGGTCTATTTCTGTTGACCTCTAATTTTGATCTTAACAGGGCTAGATAAGTCAGTTCTGATTCTACCTCTGAGTAGGTACTCATAAGCTCATTGTACTTTCTCAGGTTTGGAAAATCCAGGTACTTTTTGGATATCTTCATTTATGATAATTATTGTGTCTGGACTCTATAGGAAACATTCCTTTCCCTTGTTCTGATGTCAGTTCGACAGAATTCTCCTTTGTTGCATTCTTCACCTGATTCGATTTTATGGGTAAGGGAGGAGCTATTTTTGCTCTGGACTTGAAATAAGTCTTGTAATATAAGTTGGACTTGGACATGCCCCCTTATACCCACTGTAATGACAGATGTCCCTGGGCATGCCACTCTGCTATACCCCCTTGTCATGTGGAGTATAAAAGGAAAAACGTGGACAGTTTGGGGAGGTGACAGGATAGTGACCAGAGCAGTGCCTGCTGGTCCTTATGGAGATGGAGATAAAGCATTGGCGAGATGCTGCCTGAGCTATATCTATCTCTCTTTTACTTTTTCTTGAACCTAGGTCTCCTCTGGCCACCTATAGCTATAGTATTTCCCTCTCTCTTTCCCTCTCTTTGAAACCTCTGGGTGGAAGTTGCAGGCCTCAGACTCCAGGAGGAATAAAGAAGGATACTTGTTCTCTCTCTCTCTCTCTCTCTCTCTCTCTCTCTCTCTCTCTCTCTCTCTTTCTCTCTCTCGCTCTCTCTCTCCTCTTTCTCTCCCTCTCTATTTCTCTCTCTTCTCTCTCTCTCTCTCAACTGAGCAGCAGGCAGACTTGCAGCTTACTACAGTTAAATGTAGACGGATTCTACAAAATTCTACAAATTTCTACAGTGGCGCACATACCTTGCATTTGTTTGGTTCTGAATTTGGTACCTAGCGTGGCACTGTGTCATTTACACAGATAAGGAAACTACAGGAAAAAAACATAGCAGGAATTGAAAGAACTATTAGTCATTAGGCATAGAATCATGAAGTCTAATTTGATTACAAATCTTCAGAGTAAAAAAAATATCAGGTCAGTGATGTGGCTTAGGTGGTAGAGAACATGCTTAGTAAGGCCTTGGATTCTATTCCTGACGTCACATGGGTCCCCAATATTGCATGACCTCTTGACTGTTACTGGGACAGAAACATATTATTTATATTTTTAAAAATTGAGGTTATTTCACTACCTACTGCCTCTTTTCAAATCACGTAAAGCTTCACTAATGATTTATTACCTGGAACCATTAAGAAAAGGGAATTCTGGGAAAAGTGTCTGTAACTTAGCTACACTGTTGTGGTACAAAATCTTCACAGCTCCTGATTCATGGGAAAGGATGGTCATAGTTCAAATGGTTGCACATCATGATAGATACGGTTGATTTATGACAAGTGTCATACAGCTCTGATCTGAGAAAATCAGGAAAGGGAAGAAAGATGGGTTCTTAAGGATACAGTGAAGGTACATTTTTCAGGGGGAGACAGGGGTCTCTGTGGAGATGGAAACTTCTTTTTTCTTCAGACTTGGTGGAGAACACTTTCTCAAGATTGCTGATTATATTGGGCTTTCATTCTCTTGTGACTGTCGACCATAAATTTCTACTCTGCTCTTTGCACAAGAACCTCTTTCTTAAGCCCTTACCTTATGACAAGAAAAGACTTCATATGGCCACAGAAATATGGCTCAGAACTGGGATGTTGGGGACATGTCATCAACATATGGAATTCTGACTTACTGTTTATGGAGATATCATGGGATCAGGCTTTCATCCAATTAGGATAACCACTGTGTCAGCCCCAAAGGCCCTCAGTCCATATCCATAATTCTCTCATTTTTTGTTAGAACATGTGGGCTTTTCCCTCTAATCCACAATCATTCTCTCAGGGATCTCTGCTTATACTTTAGGAATTTCCAAGAAACACTGGATTTCATATATAAAGCCAAAGTGCACAAGAAGTGTAGGATTCATAGCACACTCTTTGATTTATGCCCTCTATGCCTCAGATTATTTGTATGGAAGATAAAGTTGTCAGCCACCATCCTATAAAGGATCTTCTAAGATTTCATATTGAAGATTTGACATTTATTAACTAGGATCATAGGAAAACCCTGATTTAATCTCTGAAAAAATGCTTTGAGTCTTTCAGACATAGGGACCATATAAGCATAAAAAATTTTGCTCATAACTCTTGAGGGCAGTGGCAGTCAACAGGGATATAGCCCAATCCTTGGTGCATTGTTTAGAGTTTGGTTCAGATAAGTTTAAGTAGAGAATCAGATGCAATCAGTACTTACTCTGCTGTTTTATTAACTGTTAACTATTAATGACTTAAATATTTATTCTATTCACATACTAAAATATTTATCATATGATAAAGTAATTTGAGCTACAACTAGTAATGAAGAAAATCAGGATTCTGATCTAGGTTGTTTGTATAAAAATAAATCTATCCACATATTCTCTGCATTACAAAACACTGATAGTTGTTTTCTAGGTTATCTTGGTAACTAAGAAGCAGTTATTAGTTTTAACTGCTCAACGAACTATTATTTAACAGTTACTATTTGTTATGAAGTAGACATATAAGTAAAAGAGAAATATTTTAAGAAAAATTTAAATAGACAATAAGATTTGTAGTAGACCTAAATTTATATAGAAGCAAATAATGTTACTCTTCTTGTGGATTTGGGAAACATTACAGTTTTGGAAAGAAATGTATGTTGTTGAGAAGGTTATAGCAGATTAATTCTCATGAAGTGAAAGCCAGCTTCACTCAGGATGGGAAGGAAGTCCCAGAAAAACACAAATTTTAACAAGAAACCAAATAATTAATTCAAAACAAAACACAACAAAAACATCTACTTATCTGTGTAGTAAGAGATGAAGTTTTGTTTCATTTATATTTCTTGGTTCAGGGGTGCGTTTTAAAATATTTCTGTAAGTATAAACCACTATTGTTTTTTTTTTTGTGTGGTTTTTGGGTCACACCTGGCAGTGCTCAGGGGTTATTTCTGGCTCCAGGCTCAGAAATTGCTCCTGGCAGGCACAGGGGACCATATGGGGCGCCGGGATTCGAACCGATGACCTCCTGCATGAAAGGCAAACGCCTTACCTCCATGCTATCTCTCCGGCCCCCCATTATTGCTTCTTGATTTATATCGAGACTATCATTTTCCAGAAGTCATATTATATAAACCTTAAATCCAAAACATAATTACCATGAGTTTATGTTCAGTGTGAAAGAGAAATATTAATAAACACAGAAAAGTGTGTTTAACTAATACCAGCTGTCGATCAAGAACTGAAACAGAAATTTTAGAAGTGTGTATTCCAAAATTGATGTGAAGAAAATGAAAGGAAAACTCCAGTTGTCTGGGCCATGTTGCATATATGAAGGATGCAGGAAGGGTTGTTCATTGGTAATGTGTAGGTTGATCTGTGTCCTATGGGACAGGTAGAATCCAGAACAAGTGTAAATTCTTTGGAGCTGCTCTACTGTATTGTTTTTAATGGTGACTTTTCTTTACAAATGAAGGCAAAATTTTTGTTACTTATAAATTTAACTGCCATAGAAGTCCTATGTAGAGTGATCTTATCAAAAGTTGTCTTGTTCTGTTGAGTGTTTAAGTGCATGCAAAGTATGCAAATGAGGAAGGGAGCTGGAGGGGGAAAGGATGAAGCAAATGGGAACTCATGGAAGTAAGGGTGGAAAAGGTGAAAGGATCAGGAATGTAAAGGTGGTGGTGGCAACTGTGATTGGTGGATGTCCCTTGCTAGGATTTCTCTTGGATTTTATGATGACAAGACTGTTAGGCACAGATTTCTTGTAAACAATGGCAAGGAGTCTGAGTTTTGTATTAACTAGAGGTAATGCATCTTGAACATAATGCATCTTAAAATAAAGAAGCAAGGGGTCTAGCAGAATATGAGTTTTTGAAAATGTATCTCTCTCTTCTTCTCTTTTTTAAATAAAATTATAATTTTTCACTGTTACTTGAGTATGATTAAAATTGTATAATATATAAAGTATATATGATGCTCAATCCACTTTAAAGCCCAAAATCTATAGAGATGCTCTTTGTAAGGAAAATAAAAATTCAGCAAAATGTCCCACAAATATATATATCTGTGTATGTATATATATCAGTGAAATGATAAAAAAGAGTAGTCCCATTCTTTATATAGTTTGCGATAAAGAAAGGGACAAGCAAGAACTAGCTTAAAAAACAGTATAAAGTAGCAAGTGCTGGCATATATAATCAGAATCAATTCCAAGAAATTAAGTATAATTGGTAAAAGTTAGAAAGGTTATTTCTATCAAAAAGCACTGTGAACATATATATTTATGCTTTCTTAAGGATTGACTACTATAATAACTTATACTAAGACCTATTTAATTCTTTAAACAACCCTTTGAGATGGACCTAATTTACTATTAAAAGAAAGGTTGTACATTCCCACAGCTGGTGAATATTGAACCATGCTGGAAGCCAGCTAACTGGTCTTGTGCATAGCTCACCTCTGTCTTGAGTCATCATGCTGTATGGTAATGGGAACAACTGAAGGGAAGGGTAAAAGATCTACTCTTCCTCCATCTGGATATGAACTCAGTCTCAGGGTTTCTTTTTTTTTTTTTTTTGATTTTTGGGCCACACCCGGTAATACTCAGGGGTTACTCCTGGCTATGTGCTCAGAAGTTGCTCCTGGCTTGGGGGACCATATGGGATACCGGGGGATCGAACCGCGGTCCGTCCAAGGCTAGCGCAGGCAAGGCAGGCACCTTACCTTTAGCGCCACTGCCCGGCCCCCTCAGGGTTTCTTTATGACAGAGTGAACACATTTTGCAGTCACTTTATGAAATAGATTATATATACTGTTTATTTGGGCCATACCAAGCTGTGCTCAGGGGTTACTCCTGGCTCTGCACTCAGAAATCGCTCTTGGCAGGCTCAGGAAACCATATAGTGTGCCAAGCATCGAACCTGGGTTGCTCATGGGTCAGCTGCATGCAAGGCAAATGTTCTACTGTTGTGCTATCGCTCCGACCCCAGATTCAATACATTTTAACTCATGCAAAACTTGAGAGTTAAAAACCATAAAACTCAAATGATTCCCAGTATTTTCCTTCCATGTAATTCTCATTGTTCCCCTCACTTGCTCAAGTGACTTTAACCAAGAGACCCTAGTGATCCAACTGTCTCTAATAGCATCAAGGATGGAAAGGAGCAGGCATCAAAAGCTTAGGGAGGGGCTGGCAAGGTGGCGCTAGAGGTAAGGTGTCTGCCTTGCAAGTGCTAGCTAAGGATCAGGACCGCAGTTCGATCCCCCTGTGTCCCATATGGTCCCTCCAAGCCAGGGGCAATTTCTGAGCACTTAGCCAGGAGTAACCCCTGAGCATCAAACGGGTGTGGCCTGAAAAACCAAAAAAAAAAAATGCTCAGGGAGACCAAGATTTCTTAATTACAGAGGACTGACTTTGACAGTCACAACTGAGCAGAACGTTTCCTGGCACCATAAAGATAGTCCTTGGGGTTTGACAATGAGCATGTCCAGAGTTGGTTTCATGACAGTATGCTTCAAGGATGGAGACTCTATCTCTTAGGCCAAGGAAATTTCCTTTTTAATTTCCCCAATATTTACTATGCCTATGCAAAAAAAAAACAAAAAGAAAAACCCAACCCCCCCATAAAAAAACAAAAGCAAAACAAACAACAACAAAACATCTTTCTATACCAGCCCTCCCTTTTATCTTTTTAACTTTTTATTCTTTTTTAATTCTTCTTTTGGTGTTTTGACCACACCCGGTAAAGCTCAGGGGTTAGACCTGGCTCTGCACTCAGAAATACTCATGGCTTGGGGGACCATATAGGACGCTGGGGATCAAACTCAGGTCTGTCCTGGTCAGCCGCGTGCAAGGCAAATGCCCCACCACTGCGTTATACTCCAGCCCCTCATTTTTTATTCTTTTAAATTTATGTTTATAGCTTCTAGATAGGGGTTTCTGCCTATCTTCTTCTTCTTCTTCTTCTTCTTCTTCTTCTTCTTCTTCTTCTTCTTCTTCTTCTTCTTCTTCTTCTTCTTCTTCTTCTTCTTCTTCTTTCTTCTTTCTTCTTACTTCTTCACAGATAATGAGTCATCTTGTTAAGCATTATAATTATTTTTGAATATATTTTTGAAAACAATATATTTATTTAGGCACCATGATTACAAACATGTTTGTAGTTGGGTTTTAGTCATAAAAAGAACAACCCGTTCTTTTTGTGCAACATTCCCACCATCTCACTCCTCCCCCACCCACTGCCTGTATTCAAGACAGGCATTCTACTTCTCTTACTCATTAACATTGTCATGATAGTTGTCAGTGTATTTGTTTCTCTAACTGAACTTACTACTCTTTGTGGTGAGCTTCATATCATGAGCCAGTCCTTTCAACCCTCATCTCTATTGTCTCTGGGTATTATTACAATGACATCTTTTCTTTTCTTTTTTCTTATTTTTTTTCTTTGGGCCACTCCCGGTGACACTCAGGGGTTACTCCTGGCTATGCGCCCAGATATTGCTCCTTGCTTAGGGGACCATATGGGATGCCTGGGGGATCGAACTGTGATCTGTCCTAGGTTAGTGCATGCAAGGCAGACAGACACCCTACCACTTGTGCCACTGCTCCGGCCCCATCTTTTATTTTTCTTAAAACCCATGGGGGAGTGAGACTATTCTATGTCTATCTCTCTCCCTCTGACTTATTTCACTCAGCATAATAGTTTCCATGCCCATTCATGTATAGGGAGATTTCATGACTTCATCTCTCCTGAGTGCTGCATAATATTCCATTGTGTATATGTACCACAGTTTCTTTAGTCATTTGTCTGTTGAAGGGCATCTGGGTTGTTTCCAGAGTTTGGCTATTATAAATAGCGCTACAATGAATATAAGCGTGCAGAAGGCATTATTGCATTGTGTTTTTGTGCTCCTAGGGTATGTATCTAGGAGTGGTATAGCTGGATCATATGGGAGCTCGATTTACAGTTCTTTGAGGAATCTCCATATTGTTTTCCATAAAAGCATCCCCTCTTCCAACTGCTTGTTTATACCACCTGAATGATCAGAACCATCCACACCTGGAATGGGCGGGTAGAGGAGTCTGCTTGAGGGGCGGGGAGAAAGAGGTTCAGAAGGAGAGTTAGAGAAGTGTGGCAGAAGCGAGAATCAACAGCAAGATTCAACAGAGAGATTCAGCATCAGATTCAGCATAAGCAGTTGAGCGTCAGCAAAGAAGCAGCATCAGCAGCATCAGCAAGGAAGACTGGGAAAAACAGCTGAAAGTGAGACAGAGGCCGAGGGAGCCAGTAGTAGAGAAGTAGCTGCTAGGAAAAGGCTTAGCATAGAAGCCATGTGAGGAAATGTAGATGATAGGTTAGGACCATGAAATAAAGCTGGCTGACTCCTGGAACCTCATCTGACTGCTTTGTGAATGTGTCTGCTGTTACCCTGCAAACCTTCAGACCCGCTAGGCTGTTGGGGGCTGTGGGAGCTGGGCCTAGATGAGAAAGGCCTCCCTAGCCCTATACCAGCTCTAGGGCTTTTTAAATGGATTAAAACAACACTGAACTAGACGGCATTCCCATCAGCAGTGGATGAGAGTTCCTTTCTCTCCACATCCCTGCCAGCACTGATTGTTCTTGTTCTTTGTGATGTGTACCAGTCTCTGTGGCATGAGATGGTATCTCATTGTTTTGATTTGCATCTCCCTGATGTTTAGTGATGTGGAACATTTTTCATGTGCCTTTTGGCCATTTGTATTTCTTTGAGAAAGTGTCTGTTCATTTCTTCTCCCTAATTTTTATGGGTTAGATAGTATTTTTTATTAAGTTCTGTCAGTAGTTTATATATCTTAGATATTAGCACCTTATTTGATGATATTTGGGTGAATAGTTTCTCCCATTCTGTGGGTCGCTTTTGTATCTAGACACTATTTCCTTTGAGGTGCAGAACCTTCTCAGCTTACTGTAGTCTCATCTGTTTATCTCTGCTTCCACTTGTTTGGAGAGTGATATTTCCTCTTCGAAGATGCCTTGAATCTCAATGCCATGCAGTGTTTTACCTATGTGTTGTTCTATATACCTTATGGTTTCAGGTGTTATATCAAAGTCTTTAATCCATTTGGATTTGACTTTTGTGCATGATTAGATGGAGGTCTAATTTTGCTTTTTTGCATGTGGCTGACCAGTTCTGTCAACACCACTTGTTGACGAGGCTTTCCTCGCTCCATTTTGCATTTATTGCCTTTTATCAAAGATTATTTGATTGTATGTCTGGAGAAAATTCTCTGAATACTCACGTCTATTCCATTGATCTGATGGTCTGTCTTTATTTCAATACCATGTAATGACTATTGCTTTGTAATCACAATTTAAAGCTGGGAAAAATGATTTGTCCATACTCCTTTTCCTAAGGACTTCTCTAGCTATTCGTGAGTGTGTTTATTGTTCCGAATGAATTTCAGGAGTGTTTGATCCACTTCTTTGAAAAATGTCATGTTAAAGGGATTGCATTAAATCTGTATAATGCTTTGGAGAGTATTGCCATTTTAATGATTTTAATACTCCCAGTCAGGGAATATTAACAGGGTATGTGTCTCCATTTCCTTGTGTCCTCTTTTATTTCTTAAAGTGGTGTTTTGTAGTTTTCTATGTATAGGTTTTTCACTTCTTTAGTTAATTTGACCCCAAGTATCTGAGTTTGTGTGACACTAATGTGAATGGGATTTTTAATTTTTTAAATGTATTTTCAATTAATATATTCATTTAAGCACCATGATTACAAACATGTTTGTAATTGGGTTTCAGTTATGAAAAAGGATGCCCCCCTTCATCAGCACAACCTTCCCACCACCAATTTTCCCCATTTCCCTCCTCCCCCAACCCTTGCCTGTATTTGAGACAGGCATGTTATTTCTCTTATTCACTACAATTGTCATAATAGCTGCCAGTGTAGTTATTTCTCTATCTGAACTAATCACTCTTTTTCATAGATGGGTTGAATCTTTATATGACCTTTATTGTCTCTGTGTATTATTACAATAATGTATTTTATTTTTCTTAAATATTATCGAAGAGTGAGGCTATTTGGATGCATATTAAGCACAACAATGTTTCTATTTTATTCAAAATGTAAGAAAAATAATATTTAAGCTTAAAATAAGGACACAAAAGAGACTGTATTATATCTTTTATATCCCTCTCTCTCATAAACTAGTTACACAAGGAAATTGGTTTAAAGCTACAGCAGGAAGAATTGGAACATTATTAAGTTAGGATTGAGGGCTTGTATTGTTTTATTTTTCCAGGAGTTATGAAGAAAATAATGTGCTTGTTTAGTCAAGCAGTTGAGACTGATCATAGTGCTTTCCTGGTAAAACCTTTGCTTATACAATTACATGAAAAATAAGTATTTTAAGGTCATCAATCACCAACCTAAATTCAAATATTCATATCTTGCATCTATTCATTGTTTTAAGTGTTACCAGACAAAGAAACCTATTGCCAAGATTCTATCAATGTTACCTTAAGGCAGGGGTCCTCAAACTTTTTAAACAGGGGGCCAGTTCACTGTCCCTCAGACCATTGGAGGGTCTAACTATAGTAAAAACAAAACTTATGAATGAATTCTTATGCACACTGCATATATCTTATTTTGCAATGAAGAAAAAAAATAGATACAAATACAATATGTGGCCTGCGGGCCATAGTTTGAGGACCACTGCCTTAAGGTGACATAATTTCTATGCTTCAGTGTCTGTTACACTGGGGTATAGCTCCTGAAGTTCCAAGTTAGCAAAATCAAGTTGATGTTGATCCACTTATTGGCCACTTTTGACAGACCTCCTCTGTCTACTAGACTTTCTCTGATCAGGTTCCATTAACTCAAATACATATTTTATGATTTTTCCAATCTGGACTTCTAAATTTATTAATATTAAGGTGGTAAAAAGTGGAGTGTCCATTCACTTGCAGAAGCAAAGTATACCTTCTCTGATATGTTCCTGGAATCTCCTGCATAAAAATCACACCCCAATTTGAGGACAGTGAGCTTATTATACCCTGGCTATTCTAATGAGCTGAAATCTCTGTGACTTAAACATAAAATCTATATTTTTTACAAGCACCTCAACATAATTTTATATCACAAAAAACTGCACATTTAAGGCAGCAAACAAATTATCTTTCAGAACTACTCACAAAAAATAACTTGAATGTAATTTAAATTGGCTAAAACCTAGTCATAGCCTGAAAAATGGAAATCACAAAATTTAAAGAAAAAAATATCCCTTTGGGCAACAGTAGTTATACCAATGTTGGTTACCATGCACTAAATATTTGATATAGATCAAGTATTTAGAAGATATATAATTTAACCCACTAATGACATAGGATGTACACATTGTCAGCCTATTTTATCAGGATGAAACTCTTAACATAGAAATATAAAAGACTTGCAGTTCTCAAGTAGAAGCATGGCTATCCATTTTTTATTTTTTTTGATTTGCATCTCCCTGATAATTAGTGATGTGGAGCAGTTTTTCATGTGCTGGGATTGTTTTCTTAATGTTCATTTCTTTTCTATCATTATTGGTGTATAAGAAGGCATTGACTTTTGCGTGTTAATTTTGTACCCTGCCACTTTGCTATATAAATCTATGGTTTCTAGAGTTTTTTTGGTGAGTCTTTAGGGTTTTTCTAAATATAGTATCATGTCACCTGCAAACAGTGAGAGCTTGACTTCTTCATTTCCTATTTGGATGCCCTTGACATCTTTTTCTTGCCAATCGCTATAGCAAGAGCTTCTAGCACTATATTGAATAGGAGTGGTGAGAAAGGACAGCCTTGTCTTGTATTAGCTCTTAGAGGAAAGGCTTTAAGTTTATCTCCATTGAGAATAAGAGTTGGCATTGGCTTTTGGTAGATGGCCTTGTCAATACTGAGAACAGTTTCTTCCATTCTCATCTTGATGAAAGTTTTTATCAAAATGGGTGTTGGACCTTATTGAATGCTTTCTCTGCTGCTACTGATATGATCATATGGTTTTTATTTTTCTTTTTGTTGATATGGTGTATTATGTTGATTGATTTATGAATACTAAATTGTCTTTGCATTCCTGAAATAAAACTTACTTGGTTGTGGTGGATGACCTTTTTTTTTTTTAAATTTTTTTTATTTAAAGAAAATGCATCACATAGTTAATGTAACTGATCATAATACATTTCAAAATAAGGGAAAGCAATGTTTTTGAGAAAAATAGAAAGAAAAACTAAAATGAAAGAGAAGAAAAAAGAGAAGAGAAAGTTCAGTAGCCAGTATATTTGTGGAAATTATTGTATCTCTAATAAAGTCATTAATACAATAGCAGAAGTTTTAGTAAGTTGTCTTTGTTTTAAAGAGAAGAGATAAAAACACGAAAGGTGTGTGTATGGCAGTTGTTGGTTTATGCATAGGCACAGCAAAATTTGGAGAAAATAGAAAGAAAAAAACCTTTGGCCTAAAAACAGGGCTATCTTACCCACAAAGTATCTTGGCATAAGACGAACTACAGGCTCCAGGTATGTTAAATTGTCTAACTCAAACAAAGTCTTTCTCTGTGGTCCCTGTAAAAGCTCTTCACATTCATGTTTCTTTAGTTAGAGATCCTGGTCTCTGTACAGATCCTATATTAAAGTCAGGGTGATGCAGAACCTCTTCTTGTTTCATCTCACCATTAGGTCATTAGGTGACAATGCAGAGAACCCTGCCCTGAAGGCAGGCTGTGGCTGTTACCAAGTCATTAGGGTGTCATATGAACCCACTCTGTAGTAAGCCAATGACAGGGTCATAGTAGGATATTCTCTGGTAGAAGTCCAATTCCTGGTGCTGTGTAGAAAATTCTGCTATTTCCATAGATGAGATCCAAGATTCAGGGGTGAATGGTCAATGTCCAATGTTCTGAAGCCTAAGCCAAGTCACTATGACAAGTGTTCAGGGTGCAAGGCCCCACTGCAAAATAAAATCTCTGTGTTCCTATCTCTATTAGATAAGAACTTGTTTGCACATGTAAAATTTGCCCCATTTCAATGTGTCTATCAAAAAGGAACAATGCCACAATGTACTACCGGTGGTGCCTATGGGGGTAAAAATAACAAGCTAAATAATCCTTATAACCTTGTTTTAACATGAACTCAGGACTCTAGAAAAACATCACTTTGGGAGCTGTTTGGCAGGTGGCTAAGGTGGGGGGGGGAATGTTTCGCTTCCTGAGGACTTAAGAACTGAGGGTAAAAAGGGTTAAATGGGGGAAAATAACAGATGGGGTGAGAGAGTGAATGGTTAGAAAAGAATCTGTAAGGTGGTAAGTAAAGGGGGAAAATAGGGGTTGTATATAATGGGGGAAGGGCAGTATACAATATAGATAGACATGTATATTACAGATGGACATTAGACAGACATTGAGGTGGCCAACACTTAAACTAATGCACACACATAGGCTGTCTGCTGGGGATCTATCCATGAATTTGTTGAAAAGCTGACCACAGGTGAAATGGGACAGAATGCTTAAAAAAAAAACTCTCAATTCAGATGGAAAGGTTTTCCATTTCCTAGGCCAATAATGATTGGTAAGGGTAAACTTTATGTGTTAGATTGTGTATAGATCACTCTTAAAAACAGTCATAATTTTCAAGTCTAGAAAATTAAGTGATTATCTATGAGTTTTGTAAAAGGAATCCACACCATGAAATATTGCCTCACAGGTCTTGCACATCCTGGTTCCTTTCCTAAAAGTGATCTAAAATAATGAGCATTATGGTATAATGGTAAACTATAGTTAAAACATATTACAATAACATATTCAATGAATGAACTCTGTAACAAGAGTTCATTGCATGCAGTTGCATATTCCATTGCTATCTGTGGACATAAACTTTAGATTATATGAGCATGCATAATCAAGTAGAAAATGAATAGATTAGAATTTTTGTTCTGACATTATAATAACGAATCTGTCTTCTGAGTCTAATATAGTATAACATTGAAATGTGGAACTGGGGTGACCAGCCTATTTCTCCAAGCACTACTGTAGACAAAAACATTTTAAGAGTTATTATAGACATATAAAATTAAGACATTAAAACTACTTATTGTGAGCACTATAATGGAAGTCCATGGCTTTCAAATGTATTCTCACCTATTTATGTGGATAAGAACTTTATTATAGACATCTATAAAGGGCAGTTGATTGGATACTTGCTCAATTTAAACAGCTGTTTCCATTATTGATGGTAGAGTTTAATCCATTGACATTTAAATAAACTATTGACAGAAAGAGCTGTTGTGCCACGATATTGTATAGAGTTGTTGTTACAATTGGGGATTTGGTTTGTGTAGTTGCTTTTTGATTAGCGCAGTTAGGGTCGGTTTTGTTAGTGCAAATATTGCAAGTTCTTTTTTGTCTGAGAATGTTTTTAAATCTCCCTTCCATGTAAATGAGATTTGTGCTGGGTACTGAACTCTAGGTTGAAAGTTTCTTTCATTCAGTAGTTTGAAAATATCATTCCATTCTTTTCTTGCCTGGATTGTTTTAAATGGAAAACCTTGTTTGATTCTTATGTTGTTTCCTTTATTCTTGAGGAATACATTTTCCTCTTAGCACTGCTTTTGGTGTATCTTATAAATTCTGATAATTTGTGTCTTTATTTGCATTTATTTCCAGGAATATTTTTAATTTTCCTCTTTGATTTCATCTCTGATCAACTTGCTGTTCAGTAGTGAGTTGTTTGATTTCCAGGTGTGAAAGTTTTTATTCTGTGTCCAGTTGTATTTCACTTATAATTTTAGTGCATTGTGATCTGAGAAGGTAGTCCGTACAATTTCTCTCTGTTTGATTTTATGGAGGAATGTTTTATGGGTTAGCATGTGGTCTATCCATGTGACCCAAGTATATTAGAGAAGAATGTGTATCCAGCTTTCTCATAAATGCTCATAAATTGCTCCTGGCAGGCACGTGGGACCATAAGGGATGCTGGGATTCGAACCAATGACCTTCTGCATAAAAGGCCTTACCTCCATGCTATCTCTCTGGCCCCGATCAATGCTATCTTTGAGTTCTATGAACATCCTCCATATTTCTTTTCTAAAGTCCTTATCTGAAAGTCTAACTAGGTACTTGGCACTTTTCACATCATCAGAGTTGCCATCTTCATTCTCTATGCATAGTGTTGGCCTGTATTGTTTCCCATTTTCATGCTTGAAGTCTGGTGTTTTCTTTGTGTTGTGTGGTGGCTCATTAGCTAGGAGATTCTCAGGACTTATAAAGTGAAGACAGAGTTCACATATTTGCCGTGTGCCAGAGGACATAGTAGGAACCAGCTCCAACCTTTGTGGGTGGGGACAGTTCACCACGGAAGACATAACCTCAGTGAACGATGTGGGTGGGAGGTTCAAAGTTCAGGACATAGCATATGTCTGTTTTCCTACAAATTGAAAAAAATAGTGGATGGTACCAGGGGCAAAGAAGTCTTATGAGCATTGAGTGGAAATAAAAAATAATCAGACCTAAATATCCAACCCAAATTCAATGACAATATAATCAAGAGCCTCAAACGACAGCAACCTATGCACAAAAGGGCCCTGTTACACTATCAGTCCAAGGGGCGAAGGGACAAGGTATGAGATGCTTGCTGGGAACAGTGGAGGAATGAGGTCAACACTGTCATGGGAATTGCCCTAAATCACTGTCACTTTGTACCTCAAATATAACTGGAAGACTTGTAATTCACATTGGTCTCAATAAAAATTATTTAAAAAAACTAAAACCCAGGGAGCAGGAGCTTTTTTTAAATTAGGATTTGGTAGAGGTAGTGATGATCTCACATCACCTTCTTACTTTATATTGGGCTTGGAGCTGTAGGCCCTGCCCCAAACCATGGTAAAATCAGATCTCTAGGGCTAGTCTTAAATGGTGTCTTTGTCATAGAGAGTTTTTCTGATTAATGAAGTATTTTGTAAGGAAGAAAAGAGCCACTAGTGCAACCACTAGATATGCAAGTAGTGTAGGAAAGTAGGTGGATGAGAAGAATAGGGTCAGTGTGTTTTCTCCTGATTATAGCACATAGAGGCAACTGAATTTATCGTAAAAATCAAACCTGTTCTCTGAGAGCAGAAGTTTCAAATCTATTTATAGAAATAAAAAAATTAACACGATCAACCATGAAATGATAGATGTCATCTTTGGGGAATCTGATCAGTTCTGGGCAGAATCAGAGTAGCTAAGCTAGGCCTGTGGATTCCAGAAGACTCATTTGCAGAAGCAGATATTGTTGCAGTCGATATGAGGGTGCTCCTGGAAGGATTGGAGAAGGAAGGTGACATGATACAAGTGGTACTTTATAAAGTTGGTTCTAGCTTAGAGGATGGCTCTGAATAATTGCCATCAAAAAGGCTTTGCCAGGATGAAAAGCTATGAGCACACAGTGCCAGGAGGTTACTGCCAGATAGGCAGGCTGGCTGGCTTGCTACCATAGAGTTCTGAGTTTCCCTATATGGCTTAAACTTGCAATGCTTTGCAAGTTATCTCTGGTTGGCTTGTTCTCTTGTTAAGTGCCTTTCCTACTACTCCAGCACTTTCCAACCCAGTTGTGTTTACATTGCTACCTCAACAGAATACTGATTTCTCCCATATTTCCCGATGTTCCCTAAAGCTCCTTTTTTTATTTCCACCTGCTGAGTCACCCCAGACCTGTGTTAGTCTCTTTCCTTCCCACAAATCTTTCTTAATCAGGCATTGTTTTTCTGCATACTTCTGAAGATATCAGATGATTTATTGAAATATAACTATAAAAACTATGAAGTGCTTTGAAAAACTACTGAAGTAGAGGTGGTGTTAATTAGAACCACTTCTCCATCACTTTTTAGCTTCTTTTGGCCTTGTTCTTATGAACTTTTATAGTGCAAAAAAGCCAGAGGTCATGGTGACAATACCTACCTTTCCTTTCTGGAAGAATTTGAAATGGTGGAGAGGGAAAATGCATTTGCCATTATCTCCCCCAAATATGAAAATTTTCAGATATAAGAGAAGTGTCATTTTTCTAAGTGGACTGCATTGTTTCTGTTGTGACTGAAAGTGCTAGGGGTTGGTGGTGATGGAATCTCTGGAGGAAAAAGAGTTAAAAAGGTTTTTTTTTTTTTTTTTGGTGTGTGTGTGTTTGTGTGTATATGTGTGTTTATCTTTGTGTTGTGTGTTGGGTCAGGCCAGGGGGTTCTAAGGGATAATTTCTTATTATGTGCTCAGGAATACTCATGGCAGGAATCAGAGGATAATATGAGGTGTTGAGGATCTACTGACCATTTTTTTTTACCATCAGCATCCACTGAGCTTTTATAAATATTAATATCATGGGGATATGTAAAATATCAATTGGTTTAACAAAGATGAAACTATATGAAGCACATTTTATGGCCACAAAGAAGTGTTTTTAATCACAAGGCACTGAAATTAAAAAACTAAGAAAAATAAAATTGTAATTGTAGAGTAATTGGAAAGGAACAAAACATTTTAATATGGTTAAAGCTGAACTCCGAGAAAAAGTCTTAATCTTAGATATTTATTTTACCTCAAGCATAGATAAAGTAAACAAAGCACATAATGTTCAAGAAGCGGTTTAAAGGAAGGTAGATCAGAAAAATTATTATTATACATAGAAAGAAATGGGATAAGGCAAATAATTTGTGATATGTGAAGTCAATCAAACAAATTTCATTTTTTCATTTTTAATGACAACAATAATAATGGTTGTTATCTTAAAATTTCAAGGAACACAAAAGTTTTTATTATTTGCAAGAAGATCAAGGACTATATAAAACTTCTACTTGGAGATTAAGAAAAATTGTTTTGAGGATCAAAAGCATCAGCTGCTGTGCAAAACACAAGAGTGGCATCTGAGTAAAATCTAAGAAATTGTTCCAAGATGCCATTAAAATAGGTATCATTTTTGGTCGGAGTTGTTGGTAAGAGCTTTCTTTTGCAATAAATCTTTAGAGCACACCTGCTCACTTGACTTCCTGAGAATACTATTTTAAACAATGTTGAATTTTCTTATATTGCCAATTTATACCAACCCATATACTGCTAGTCAGCATTTGATAGTCTTCAGAACTTGACATAAACTTCTCCTGAGATTTTTTTTCCCTTGGGGACACAAATTCTACTTACTGCTATTCTCCTACAAATTTCCAGTCCAGGGTAGATTTTCTTTCAGAATCTTAGAGATAGAGATTTCTTAGTGAATGAAGAAAACTAAGGCCAGAATATCAAGAGACAGGATTATTGGGGGGCCATCTTTTAATGCAAGCTATATTTGTGAGACCATTGTACCAAAAATCTATGTATATTTCATAGGAAGATAATACAAACACACACACACACTTTTATGGTTTTTCTAAGACACCAAGTTGTCTTTATTGAATGGTATATTGAATTAGAGACAAAGCACATTGTACTCTGGCATTCCATTGATCCGTTATACAGATTGGCAGCCATGCTGTCCTATCTCTCAAATAATCTGTCTTGACTCTGTACAATTATTGGGCGTGTTTTATCAGAGAAGGAGAAACTTATGGATGCTGGCTTTAAAATGAGAGTAAGGCATCCCAGCTACTGTGAAACCTCCTTAGCCATCCTCTCTCAGCTCCCAGCCTCATGCTAAGTGGTCAAAAATAAAATAAATGGAGATGAATGATGCTTTGGTTCTGGGAATAATGAGTTACATGCTCAAGATGCAGCCACTTAAGTTTGAAAAAATTCTCTAATGGTATTATTGCTCTGTAACAAAACAAACCAAACTGACATTGATTTTAAGGTAATTGTGAATTGAAGTTCAACTTATTAATGGTGGCAAAGATGCGAGTTTAAGTGCTAGGATAAGTTTCAGAGAGGAAGGCATCACAGTATATTGCATTCTTGTAAACATTAGTGCATGTACAGAGTAACAGAAATTCCCCTAGAGGATGTTAAGTTGGCCCCAAGTTCCTCTGCTTGCAGAGGGATGAGGCAATAAGGATTTCCCCCCAATTTGACAGCTGCTTGGGTTTACTAGATTGCCCAAAAGAATGAATGCCAATTGGGCTACATTTTTTCAAAAGATATTGTTGTTGATCTCTTTCATGTTCCTGGTTCCTGGTTTCAGGTGGGCTCAAGCTCCAAAAGAGAATCCTCCAGGAAGGTACAGGAAAAAAACACTGCCTCTAGTACAAAGGGTAGGAAATGAACATGGAGCATCCCATGTGGACTTACTACTCGATTCTCTTCCCCAGTCCCTACTTATGGAAAAGACTGAATAACAGAAAGCTCGGCATCATCTTCACTCTGCCCTACCTTAGCCTACTTTGTCCTTTGCTTATAGACCATATGTTCTCCTCACCTGGTGTGCGAACCACAGAAGGACCCCTGCCTGTCAACAATCTTTGAGCAGGACAGATCTCTCTCTCTGGAGTCACACCAATGAAGTCCTTCACACCCTCAGGAAGAACTCAGAGGACTGAACGGCCTTCTCTTAGAGATGAGGGTTTGGGAGGGGAACTGGCCTATGGGAAGCTGAGCAGCAGGTTCCTGGGTGGGGTTTGTCATGTGATAATGCTGATGGAGTAGTACTGAGGACAAAGATCTGGAACCAGAATCACACCTGGTGCCATGAATCTGAACCTCACACTGGGGTCACATTGCAAATGGCAGCGCCCTCCACTAGATTAGCGTACAACCACAAAGAGAGTAAAAGAGAGACATCTGGGGATGATTGGAGGAGGTGGTGGTCCTATTGTCTACACCAGATACAGCACTTGGGTCTGTTGGGACTCAGCCTCTATCCCACCCTGGGTAGGCTGTTGGGCCATGAGCTTTCAGTTCCACGGCTCTTCTCGGACAGTATCAGATCCCAAGTCTTTTTAGGCGGTTCCCTGGCTGACCAGGTCGGTGTGGCAGCCCCTGGATGGACACTGTGAGAGAAGGCACCTCAACAAAGGGTGCCCACTGTTAAGAGAGCAGGGTCAGCAATCAGACATTTTCCAGGACCTCCAAGGGAACGAGGCCTCTCTTCTTCCCGCTGAGGACTCTGATGAAGCCATCTTGTTCTTCTTCTGAAGTCACACAGATCTGCAGGCCAAGGAAGAAACCATCAGACAAATGATTTATATTATTTATAGTAGTGCTTGAGTCACTGCTGCAGGTGGGCAGAGGACCACCAAAATGGGTGAAAGGGAG
This sequence comes from Suncus etruscus, assembly GCF_024139225.1. NCBI lineage: Eukaryota > Metazoa > Chordata > Mammalia > Eulipotyphla > Soricidae > Suncus > Suncus etruscus. The sequence continues at coordinate 3,853,620 of NC_064867.1, forward strand.
ACTTTATCAGGATGGGAAGTGGGACTCTTGCAAGGGGAAAAGGTTGCTAAAACATTAGGCAGAGCCAGGGTTTGGCAGGAGGCCCAACAATGAATACTTTCTGAGGTTTGGTTTTATAAAAAGCAAATGGGATTCATCATAGCTTGTCTTTTCTGAGAGTTGCTATGTGGACAGATGGGGATAATGCTTATCACAGCGGCTAGTCTGTGGCATGAGAAAAGTCCTTAGTATATCATATTAAGGATGCTTTCATGCGTACACAGATCCTATCAGGAAGTTAAATGAAACTCTCAAGCAAATAGATGCCTACACCATTCCTATTCCAGAACTGGCCCTGTCACTGCGCTGAAGGGTAGAAGGTATGGTCTGGCTAGATAATAATAATAATATACGTTTGAAAGGAGACTCTGGTATGTGGTGATTGAACCTAGGAGTAAGAAATTTCTCCCTTGAATAGTAACATTGAAGCAAAGACAAGGGCATTATAGAAAGGAGGGGGAAAGGAACCAGAAAGGATGGCAAACCCAACTAAACTCTTCTGAGCACTTTAGCTGACAGAGCTCATTGACAGAAACTTGGCCATCAATTTATCACCAAAATAACCACCTGAGAATAATATTAATAACAACAACAATAATAATTGTTATATAATGTTATTCAATCAGAATCACATTAATCTGATCAATTCTATTGGGGTTACTTGATTTATGGGTGGATAAAGGTGACCAAAATCACCAAGATTCCACATCAAGGCTTTGCATCATGAAAAAGAACAAAAGTGACTGTTATATCAGCCAACAACCTGGTGTTAAGGAATTTTAAGGAGGAGATAGCTGATACAGGTATCAACTGGTAGTGTTTTTTTTTTAGAGAAATTTGATAAGAGTATATCAATAACTGGAAAATAACTGTTTTCCTAAAATATATTGTAAAAGTAACCAGAGTTGAGCAGAGATAGTTCAGGGGGTAAGTAGCTTGTCTTCCAGGAGGACATGTATCTAACTTCCATTCAATACCTGGTACCATATAGTGTCTGCTGAGCACTATCAAGGGTCACTCCTGAATACAGACCCCAAAATAGCCACTAAGCACCATTAGGTGTGGATCAAAACTCTTTCCAAAGTAATCAGTCACGAAGAAGCAATTAGTTTTAAAATGATCACTGAAATTATCAAAAATAAAGGATAAAATATTTTAAACACCCAGAAATCAGTGAATACTTATATACTTTCATGTAGACCTAGATTATAAATTGCTAGATTGTTTTGTGGGGGGTCACAGGGATTACTCCTGGTGGTGCTCAGAGAACCATGTGGGTACCAGGGATTGATTGGGATGCCTGGGTTGGTAGCATGCAAGCAAATGCTCTATTCTCTGAGCAAGATTATTTTTTCAGTAGAGGACCAGAGTAAAACTTTTTTTTGGCTTTGTAGGTTATATTATCTTTATTCCAACTACTCAAGTAGGCTACTCTAGGATAAAAGCAGACAAAGATAAATCATATACAAACGAATGTTGCTGTATCAAAACATGATCTGGCTTGATTCATTTGCCAAAATTGGCTAGTTACTGGTTTATTAAATAAAATGCTATTCAGTTTCTAAAAACTTGAGAAATATTTTGTAAGAAACTTGAAATTTTTCTATATATGGATGGTCATGGAAACTATTAGGCTGAGAGAAATAAGTTCAAAGGAGAGAGACAGACACAGAAATAGTCTCATTCATCTGTGGGATTTAAGAAAAATAAAAGACATTATTATAGTAATACCCAGAGACAATAGAGATGAGAGCTGAAAGGACCAGCCCATGACATGAAGCTTACCACAAAGAATGGTGAGTGCAGTTAGAGAAATAAGTACATTAACAACTACTATGACAATAGTAATGAGTGAGAGAAAAAGAATTCCTGTCTCAAATACAGGTAGGTGGTGGGGAGGAGGGAGAGTGGGGGATTGGTGATGGGAAGGTTGTACTGGTGAAGAGGGTGTTGTTTTTTTTTATAACTGAAACCGAACTACAAATATATTTGAAATCATGGTGCTTAAATAAAGATATTATTAAAAATAAATATTATCTTGAACAATAAAAATAAAATAAAATTGAATATGATGAGTTAGATGCAAAGTTTGATGGGAAATATAGAACAATGATCGCACAAAATAGTTTGATGGTTGAATTATCTATGGTTTTACTTTTTCTTTAATACCTTTTGTTTTTCCAAAATTTCTCCACAATAAATTTAATTTAATTAAATAATGCACTATTACTATAATTTAAAAATAATCTAACTTTTTTTCTTTAAAGCTTTGACAGAACACAAGATTTCTTTCATTTTGCATTGTTGTTTTGGTATGGGTTTTGGGTCCCACTGGTTGTGCTCATGGTTTGCTTCTGAATCTATTCTCAGGAATCACTCCTGGTGTGCTAGGAGAACCTTAAGACATTTTGGTGATAAAATTTGGATTGGCTGCTGTAAGACAAATGCCCTATCCTGCTGTATTTCAGCTCCAGCCCCAAGAATACACGAGTGAAATAAAAGTTGTTTTATAAATATGAGAGGCCCACAAATCAATTAAAAATAATTTGGTGCTTAAAGTTGATTTAACATAGTTTAGACAATTTTTAAAATGAGAAACATAGTCTGTGCAGAGATAAATTTCACAATAAAAGGAAAACCTAATTCTATTTGGAAAGAAAAGGTCTATAGAAAAACTAATAGAATAATTGTGAGACCAAACAACTGGGACAGAAATATTTAATCAAAAAGATGCATTGCATTTGTTTTCAAAATAAAATTTCTTCTATTTCCCTGATAATAACCATTACCATTAATCTTTTTGGATTTTTAGAGTTATAAATATCTTGCTGCTGCTGGCTAGGGACTAGATTACTTCAGATAAATTTCACACTTAGGTTTTGCTTTGTAGAATGACAAAGGAGGAGAATGGTCTTGTCACATATCCACAATGTCCAGGGATAGGTCCAAGTAATTTGTTCAGGGGTCCACTCTTAACTGTTAACTTAATATGGGGGAGAAGCTACTCTTCTTATTTCACAGATGAATATGTTGGCCTTCTAAGAGGATTTTGTCAAACCACACAGAATACCATTCCAAATCTGTCAACACTTGGAACTGTGCTCTTGCTACTAAGCTAAAACTTTCCTCCAAACAAACACAATTTGGGATTTTACATAAAAAATAATTTAGGACACTAAGTTGAAGAAATATCTCTATAAAAGATTTTAAAATGCAATTTTTTCTCAAGTTGTTGACATTTTTCAGAATATAATTGCTATCTTGGCAACAAGGTTTGAAAGCAGAGAACTTACATAGGAGTAAAGAGACCTCTACGACTTTTTTCTCTAGACTCAAATTTAATGGAACTTAAAATGTTATCAATTATTATAGAACAATCCTAGGACTTAAAAGTGAGATAATGTAATAAGAACCATCTGACTTTGGCTGTGATCCGAACACCTGGAGAGTTTGGAAGGAGACCAATTTTTCATTTTACTGCTTCAGCAGTAAAAGAAAAAAAAAAAAAAAAGGAAAAAACCCGTTTCTGGGGTGAAGTATTTTTTGACAAAATCTAAAGTTGTTCTCATTCAGGTGATTTAAAAACCACATACTCCCTGAGGATGCCAGGTTGGGGTTAAAGAGATGGTTTAAAGAGCAAAGCTCCTGCTTTGCCTGCAGGAATATCTGGAACCACATAGATGGTCCCCAGGAATAGCCCTCAAGTATCATGAGATGTAGTTCAAATCTCTACCTCTATTCAAAAATAAAATAAAATCAATTACTACACTAGACAAACACCAGGAGATCCTTTTGGTTTGAGGGCAGACTGAAAAGCTATGATGGCATCTTGATTGTGCCCTATTAAGGAAGTTGCATGGTTTGCCTCACCTGTATTACCTACCCCAGGACACTGTCACTTCAAACATGAGGGCAAAGAATGCCGATGAGGGGCCCATTCTCAGAGAACATATTATTTCAGGAAGAGGCCAAGGAATTGGTAGGAATCACTGAGCAGATGTTCTGCTTCAGGAAATTGATCAACTTGAACAAGTCTTAATTTGCCTTCTGGCTCTACTGATTTGTATTGGAATAACCTCAAAAATAGTGTTTCAGCTCAAATGGGGAGGCACACAATTATTCTGAGAAAAAAATCAAATAGGCTAGCAGAAATAATTTAAAACAGTATTCTAAATGGTGAACATTTTCCTCAAGCTTGATTCATTTAAAATTTTTTTTTAGCATCCTAAATTTTTGGAACAGGAAGTGTGTTCCAAATGGGGGTAAACTAGAGAAGTTTGAAGCATTAGTTAAAAATACTGCTTATTAAACTCAAACTACAACAAGCTATACACAAAAGGGACCTGTTACACGAGCAGTCCAGGGGGCTAAGGGTGGAGGTATGGTGGAGAAAGGTCAACACTGGTAGTGGGGATGGTTCTAATTCACTGTCACTTAAATACAACTGTTAAAGTCTTGTAATTCACATTGGTCTCAATAGATATTTTTGGTATATTGGTCTCAATATTTTTAAAAAATACCTTTTTTGGGATGGGGTGTGTATGACATTGGAAATAGGGATTTCCAATTGAGGAGGATGGTCTATTGCCTGGCATGCCCATCAGGGAGGTGGTTTGAAAGGGAATTGTTTTAAAAGGACCTTTTGATTCAATTGTCCTTCCCTTCATAACACTTGCTGTTCCTGAGATCCTAATCATGCTATTGGTATGTATATATATGTACAGCTCAGAGGTTTGGTTTACTGTTCAGAGTTTTGCTCAACATTGTTTGAGGTGTGTGGTTTAGTGCAAGACACCAACTTAGAGCTTTTTAACCAAAACAGATGATCACAATCCAGTAAGGATTAGCCATGAGAGATCAACATATACTTTCAAGGGAGACAGAGCATTATGTACTATCTTCAGGGGTAGTAGTTTCCTGAACATGCAGTGGGTAAGGGCATTCTCTCATATGCCACCACTTTTTATAGGTAGATGACAAGATGACTCTGTGGATGGTGCAGGAAGCTACATGTTAGACAAACACAGGGTCCAGGGAAAATGGGCAACTTGTGCAGTAAATGAAGGAGCAGAAGATCTTGGGTACATTATGTCAGCACAGTGATGGCATTTGGTCTTTCTATTTATTTATTTATTTTTAATTATCTTTATTTAAGCACCATGTTTACAAACATATTTGTAGTTGGGGTTTTGGGTCTTGGTCTCTTTAAACATATATCTCATGCTTAAGGATCAAGGTAAAAGGAAGTTTTTCAAAGTTGTGTCTGTCTTAATGTCTTTATGTGGTATGTTTATGAGCAATTTTGTAAGTGGGAAGAACAACAATTTCAAGTAAAATTTAAAGACAATAGAATAATGACCCAATTTTCTAAGGATATTAGAGATTTTTTAATTAGAAGGCATACACCTCTTGGGATATTTGTATTTACAGATGCAGATGCTGCTACAATTAGACATACTAGAGAGCATGTGGTACTGGTGTGTGTGTGTGTGTGTTGTGAGACCGTAAATGTGTGGACATATCAACATAAGTGAATCATGTTAAGCACTGAGGCCCAGAAAAATTAAAGCAAGGCTGTGCACTCTTATATTATTGGATAGAAAAAACTATTTTCAATTTTGCTTTTTAAACTTAGCCTTTCATATTTTACTTTTTGAAAGTATCTTAAATGGGAATAAAAAAAAACCTTCAAGAAAATTTTGAGCATATTTTCCCTTGATGCTTATATGACTTTTTCGTTACTAGGATGCCATTAATTCTTAATTTATTCCTTCACTGTAGATATTTGTCTTATTCTAGGTTTGTTCTGATTTATCCAAAGAGAAAATATATGATTTGTCCACATGAGCCAGGGAATTTTCACCATCTATTAAAGCCTATGTATTCTAAATTCTTTTTGGAAGACATCAGGTCACCTTTCTTAGAGGCCAGCTTTCCATATTACTTTCTGGTCCATCACTCTCTCCTGTGGGCCTACAAAGTTGCAAGATTTTGAGATTTAGACAGGTCTATACTAAAGTGATTGGAATAATGACTATAGGGAGGTTATAATAACTATTGTAATATATATTTACTATATATAAAATATTGTTGTGTTTGTAATAATAACATTGGAACAGCAGGGCCATTTTAATTTCTCCCTTTGTGGATACATTTGGGGAAAGGTGAGTAGGATTTGGGTTTGAATTCCAGAATCCATCCATCCATTTCTAACATCAGAAAGTGTTATTAACTTTACCCACTGTCATGAAACTTGTTATTATTTTAACTATTAGGAATACAAGAATGATGATCATCATTTTAGTAGTTTTTAAATTATTTAAAAATTTTATTTTAGGGGCTGGAGTGGTGGTGCGGAGTGGTAAGGTGTCTGCCTTTCTGGTGCTAGCCTAGGATGGACTGCGGTTCGATCCTCCGGCGTTCCATATGGTCCCCAAAGCCAGGAGTGATTTCTGAGCTCATAGCCAGGAGTAATCCCTGAGCATCGCTGGGTGTGGCCCAAAAATCCAAAAAAAATCTATTTTATATATTTTCCTTGGGTACATTATGGAAAATGGAATTAATGTATTCATGAAGTTGAGCAACATCATAAAACTCAGGATACCAAATCATATACAAAAAGATGATGATGTTTTCTAGCATTTATGAAGATGTCAATTTCACTGATTTCACTAATTCATTGATTCTCACCTCTAACTTTTGCTAATGTGTATATGAAAAATACCAATGTTATTGCTCTTTAATTTTTACTAACTTTTATTTATTTTATTAATTGATATTACAAAGCAGGGATTCAGCATGTTTTAAAAATCTATTCTTCTATATTACTTTCTTGAGATTTTTCTTCTAGAGATACTTCTGAAGTCATAAAAAGAGCAAATCATTCTTTGAGGGTGTATTTATTAGCTTGAAACTGGTTAAATCATTTGGGGCCATAGTGGCAAATAAAATGGTTGATGAAGTTGAGAAAAACAATTTTTAAAAATGTCATATCAGATATAATTATAAAGAAATCATTTTGTTTTCTTATGGAACTTAAAAGCTATCTTTAAAAAACAATTTCAAAATTGAAACATCAAAGATTTGTTTGTGTAATTATTTGAGCAAGACTAGTATTAAAATAAATGAATTTTCCATTTGTATTTTTATGGGGTAAGTCATTATCTTATCAGCCAGATGCATTCATATTTTAGGAAATTATTATAGTCAGAATGTATATAGAAAAAAGGTATGTTTTTGATGTACTAAATTGGAAATTAGGATTTACTTATGGTACGTTTTTTATTAGAGGAGAAAAATTTCTAATGTCTCATTTCTAAAATCATATCCAGATACACCAAAAGCAAAATTGGAGATTTGCATTCTAGGATATGATAGAAGAGAAGAGGAGCTGAGACAGACAGAGAACATGGGCAGGTGAAATCTTTTTTCAGGTCAATGGAGACAAAGAAGTAGAGTAGGACAAAAAGCTGAGCTACATGTGTCTGTCATTGTCAGATTTCAGGAAAGGCATGGAAGAGTACAAAGTAAGACGTTTGAGAACACACGGGTGCAGGGCATTTTCACATCACTTTTCAGGATATTGACAACATCACAACAAATTCTACAATAAACAGGACAATGAATTAGGATCAGACAGTTATCCAGAGGAGGGAATGCCTCTGTTCTGCTTATTTTACAGTGATGGGAAGATGCCCTTGATCTCAGCCTCTTTAAGAATAACTCAAAGGTGTCTTTTTGTTAGATGTAAAATGCGGTGAACTCTGGAAGAAAGTGGCAGATGACACATTCCCCAGAAACTCAGACTAATGAAAAATTAGTCTCCATTGGTAGCGAACAGCACAGCCTAAACTAGAATACAGACTCATAGCAGAGACCAGTGGTCTTCAAGGAAACAGATGCATTCTAGATGTTACCCTGTTGGATAGTGTTCTGCACGCTTGATCTTTTCATTCAGACAGGTGTGAGCTGTTGTTTGTGACATGGGATGCCTTGGTATCGCTTAGGAACTACTTCTGGATCAGTAGTCTGAGTTGCTCCTGGTGGTACTAAAGATTGAACCCAGACCTCCTGGGTACAGCATGCACTCAGCCTGTTGAGCTAACTGACAGGGCATTGTTCTGGCTCCTGATTTAAACGGTTTAAATAGACTATTGCTGTGTTTTGGTTATTCCAGGCTAGTGAGCTTTACTCACCTGATTCTCCTTCAGTGTTATCTGTCCCTGTTCCTTAGACCCTATGAACGTTCTAACACATCTAAAAATCTTCTCATTGTCTTGTACTCTTTGAACAAAGTTGGCTGGAAAGAAGCCAATTCTATCTTGAATTTTCCCCTGCAAGGCAAAAAGAAAGCATGCATCCATAATTGTAGCATTCATTATTATTTTGTTATCCATTTTGTCTTTTAAGAATTAATTTTAATTAGTATTCTAATTGATTAAAGTTCTTTAATTTTTAAGTGTTACTGGTATTTTTCTATGCATAATTATAAAACCAGACCCATCACCAGTGTCAAGTGATTTTTTTTTTTAAAGAAAGAGAAATGGACTGATGAAATAGTAGAAAAAGTAGTGTGTATTCTCTGTATGTGGCCAATGCAGGTTCACTTTCAGGCTTCTCAATGGTTCTTTGAGGCCTATCATGAGTGAATAGAACAAGCAAAAATAAAAGAAAATAAAAGAAAGAGAAATACTCACTTTCCACCAGTCTTCATTGGAGTCTTCTAGAAGAGTAATCATATCTCCTGGTCTAAAATGAAGAATGAATAAGTTGGGTGAGGAAATAGATGAAGGGGGAAGAAAGGGCATTTGAAAATTGGAGGTAAGAGTTTTTCATTTAGTCAAATAATCATGAAATAAATAGAAATACAATAGATATGATTTTTATTATTTTTCCCATTTATGATACTTGTTGGACATTGAAAGCAAATGTAATTTCTGTGATGTTTTAAAGAAAATAATCTAGCTTTATTTTTGTTCACATAAGTGATAATGCTTGCATTGTAAAAAAAGAAAAATCCACCAAAATTTGGAAGTGATTAAGTTTCAAGTTGCGATCCCCTTTTATGTTCTGTCCATAGTCTTCTAGTGAGGAACACTGTGCTATGTTATGTTTTTTCTAGACTCTTCTCCATACACTTACATCTATATGTTGATGTATACTTGATTTGTTTGTTTACTACTGACTAAGTGACTCTTTTGTGTGTGTAATTCCAAAATTTCCCTCCTACCTATCTATATTTCTTCCCTTTTTTCCCTTGGTGCAAGCAACACAAGCATCTCAAATCTATAAAATCTCTTTCCCCTGCCACTGTCTTTTTAAAATCTAGAATACTTTTGCTAAGTTTCACTGCCACCTTTTCTATTGGTGTTACTGAAATACACCAATAGAAAATTGATCTAGACTTATGTATATGTATATGTCTTTTCAAATGTTGATGAAGAAATGGTTCAACTGTTGATGAAGAAATGGTTTAACTGACCAAAAAGATGCTTTTGTTATGCTTTTGTGGTTGTCGAAGTACTTTTTTCTATTTAACTTTCACATATACAAGTGGGTGTATATTTTAATTCTTTGTATTCAGCATTTATAGAAATTTTCACAATTTGAATATTCATTATTATTCAATTTGGGAGCATGCTTTCTTCTCTTTTGTTTCTTCTGTTTTCGTTCATTCTTCTCTTCTGCTTTCTTGGAAGCAGAAGACATGTTGAACATTGAGTCTTTTAGAGAAATAACACATCTTTTATCTTTCTTATGAACTTTCCATTTCTATTTTCCTTTTCTTATTTTTTCAAACTTATCTTAGGTGCTTTTTTGTGTGTTTGTGCATTTCTCTCCCATCACCATTATAATACATAGACTTTTAAAGAAAAAAATTCCGAGTTACTTTTTGTCTAAAATCTCCCCTTTTCATAGTTATCATTTTCTGTGTGGATATAAAATATCAATAAAAATTTATGATGACATTTTATATATATATATATATATATATATATATATATATATATATTGGTTTTTGGGCCACACCCGGCGGTGCTCAGGGGTTACTCCTGGCTGTCTGCTCAGAAATAGCTCCTGGCAGGCACGGGGGACAATATGGGACACCGGGATTCGAACCAATGACCTTTGGTCCTGGATTGGCTGCTTGCAAGGCAAACGCCGCTGTGCTATCTCTCCGGGCCCGACATTATATTTTTTAAGAAAAAAATATTTCTTTTGAATTTTTGAATTTTTCAACCTCTCTAATTAGTTTACCAATTTATTTTATTACTTCATAGAAAGGTATATTTTGCAATGTTCATATTTCTTGTTTTTTTTTTTAAATATTATATTAATGGTTAAAAATAGAAGTAGAATGACCTGAGTACCTTAGTGGGCTTCTCTGTTACTGAATCCATCTGTTAATGCAATGGGTCTCCTTCCTGAATGTGGTTAATTTGAAGCACTTTTAAAAAAAATCATGGTGCATAAATTGATCATCTGAGTTTCATAGGTTTGCAATTATACACTCTAGCAGGATGGAGTATTGTACTATTATTACCAACTATCATAAGCAGGTCATTTGATTAAAGGCATTCTCACCTTGGTAAGAGAGCAGTTAAGCTAACTTGTCCTCTGATTAGAGCTGGCTTTTCCTTTTCCTTTTGCTCTCCTCTAGCAAGTAGGGAGGTACAAAATTATCCGAACATAATCATTTCATTTTTTCAGACCACTGTGGACTCCTCATTAAGCATAGTTTCCCTTTTCTTATTGTACAAGTATTAGTTTAAATTTTGGTCAAACACCATTGCTGCCTAGTGCTCATAAGCAACAATGTATTATGAATACAGTTGGTAGTCTGTATCAGATATATTTTCCCAATTATGTATCATAAAAAAACCTGAAAGATATCACTCACATGTCTGGTTTGCTCAGAATGACCTTTGCTCTAGTCTATGCTTCTCTTATCTTAAGAAGCTAGTTGGACATTTATGGAAATGGCAAAGTTTCAAAGAAGCAAATTGAAACATGAAAAACATATAAACTACCTACATTTGGTGCTACATCAACTGAAAACTCACTACTCCCACTTCTTTTTATTGAACAAAACAAATCACAAAACCTGTATTATGCTGAGTGAAATAAGTCAGAGGGAGAGAGATAGACACATAAATAGTCTCACTCATCTGTGGGATTTAAGAAAAATAAAAGACAAGATTGTAATAATACCCAGAGACAATAGAGATGAGGGCTGGAAGGACCAGCCTAAGATATGAAGCTTACCACAAAGAAGGGTAAGTGCATTTAGAGAAAAAAAAAACAACTACACTGACAACTATCATGATAATGGCACTGAATGAAAGAAATAGATTGCCTGTCTTGAATACAGGCAGAAGTTGGGGGAGGAGAAAATGGGGGCTTTGGTGGTGGTAAGGTTGCACTGGTGAAGGAAGGTGTGTTCTTTTTTATAACTAAAACCCAACCAAAATCATGGTGCTTAAATAAAGGTATTATAATACTCTGGTTTCTCTTCAGATCTCATAAATAAAGATATAAAAACAAAGAGCAAAAAACAAAACAAAACAAAACAAAAACCAAAAAAAAAAAACAACCAAAAAAACAAAAACCCAAACCTGTCTAGATTCAGGCAATGAATAAATTGAGTGAGGGTAACCTTTATGGTGAGAGAAAAAAATTAAGTTTCATGGCCAAGGAAAGGATGATTAATTTGGGATAAGAATGCAATCAACTCATTGGGACTTCCTTATGTTCTTCAATGAATTTGCTGTGTGCATAGTGTGTCTTTGAATGCCCTCCAATATATGAAGTGTTTTTTGTTCCCCCAGAGCATCCTTTGATAGCTGGTTCTTATTCACTATTCTCAACTCAGTTATTTTCTGTAGTCTGCCAGGAAATTCCCAAGATTTTTGGTTCTCTGTTAGCAGTATTTCTTATTTTCTAGTACTGTTATAAATATACTCTTTAAAAAATACATTTTTTCTGACACGGTAAGGGATGTAGCAAGTGGAGAAGTAGATTTGTGTGTTCATTTTGCTATTCTGATTCAATCTCCTGTGCTTTCATTTTCAATTCTTTGTTAATATCTATCTTCATAGGGGATTCCAAATATAACAGGCTTATTGCACCTGAAGCATTAAACACAATTGGTATTTTGGTATTTCAACAGTCACAGCTTTGTGCTGATGCCACAGAAAATGAGATAGCTGAAAAAAAAATCACTCTTCCCAGGTGAGGGATTTAATTAAGCAGCAAAAATGAAAGTGATGTAGAAAAATCCTTTTAGCTCCAACGGATTTTATTTCACCTAATAACCCAAGAAATCATGTGTTATTCTCAAGTACAATGACTGTTCCGATGGTTTGGTAGAAATCCTAAGTAGAGAATAAAGCCAGGATTGAGGGACACACTTTTTCCTAAGGATAAAAAAGAGATGGGGCCACTGGAATCAAACTTCTATTTTTAGAGTTTAGAGTTTAGATACACCCATCCTGCATGCAGAAGTTGACGGTGTTGAGTGCAGGACCCTTGTGACTAAGCCACAATTAGAATAAGATGTTCACAGGAATACATCTATGGTTTTATGAGCAACACAAGAAAAATTGCTGACATTGTGATGGGGACTCTGTCTTCTCCTATAAAAGAGCTCTGCCAGGCTCAGAAAATGGCTTGGTGAGTAAGAATAGTTACAGAATTTCTTTAATATTTTCCTATTTGCTAATCATTTAACAAATATTTTAGAATGCCAATGCTGCAAGAGCCGGTTGTCCTAACAGGAGTTATATTTTGGTAAGTAAAGTTTTCACTAAAGTTAATTGCCTAATGAGAAAGATGGCTAAAAGAGGAAATTACAGAATAAAAATATTTAATTAGTATATGTATAATAATAAATATTTAATGTGTATCTAAAGCTAATGACAATATAATTGCAACTTGTCTTGAGGGATATGAAAGCAATAAATTGGATGCAGTCATCAAAAACAAGGGTAGACTTCTGCTAATATTAGTTAAACACTAATCATTTAACTCCCAAGTGAGACTCGGCCAACTGGGCCAGTTCATTCTAATGACCTTTTTTTTTCCCCTGTAGGCAGATTCTTGCTAAGGGCAGCACCTGAAACCAAGACAATTCTCTACCATCTGGCTCAGCAAATTCATAGTTTGTGATATTTGAACCACTCTCGTGCCCCTCTGGTTATAACCCATCAATTTTAACATTATGTCCCAGAGACCACACTCTCTGCAAATCTTTACCAACACTCCACTCTTGGTGAGTCTCAAAGGAATCATGCAAGATAAAAAGCACTTCAGTGTACAGGTGCTCAGGGCTTATTCCTAGTTTTTCACTCAGAAATTATTCATGGAAGACTCAGAGGCAACCACATGGGATGATGAGGATTGTTTGAATCCAGGTCAACCGCAAGCAAGGCAAAGCCCTACCTGCTGCACTATTTCTCTGGCCCCAGTGTATAAAATTTTTTAAAACTTACTTTAACAATTGTTTCTCAACTCTAGCTAGAAGCCGATTAGTCTCCCTTCTTAAGCATCAACCTCTCCTTTCCCCCAGCCCAACCACATCCCTTATTGGACTACTATATTCCCAGGACACTATGTACATGCCAGAAGTTTCAGATATACTTGCCCTGGGACCAGGTGCCAGACAACAGGAACAGCTGGAGCCCAAAAAATCATGCAAATTAGCTAACCCACAAGAAACCCTGGAAATCTCAGGAACTCCAACTCCAGGGTAGTGGTAAAATGCCTTCATGGCTCAGGCTTATTGTAACCTTGACTCCTAGGGGCAACCTCTGTGACTGTGTGGCAGCTCCTTACTCTCAACTCTAAATTCTCTTCTAAATTCATCTTCAACACATATACAGTCACGTGGTGTCCATGTACACCTGCTGTTAAAGGACTAGAACGTGTTTCCACCTGCTCGACAGGAGCAAATCACAGAAGGGAATGAAGTCTAAGTCTTAAATTTTTCCTTCCCCTCTTGGGCAATGGGACAGATATTTATCAGCGAGGATATACTTCAGATATTTTGTACTTCTGGGGCTCACCTGCACCTTTTCCATGAACCAATTCTTACTGTGTTTAGGTTATTACTATTATGGCACATTCCAAAAAACTTGCACACTGACCTAACAGCAGATGACATCATGTTCTTGATTCATCATGTGTAGAGTTCCTAAGTGAACTCTACCTTTACTTCCATAGTTTCAAGGATTAATTTGTCAGACCTCTAAATACTTAAAAGGATTAATATTGATTAATTCTATCAGAATATCTTTTCTTAAATAAATATTTAAGTGCCATGATTACAAACCAATGTCCCCCAACTTCCTCCTCCCCCACCCCTTGCCTGTATTTGAGACAGGCATTCTACTTCTCTCACTCATTAACATTATCGTGGTGGTTGTTAGTGTAGTTATTTCTCTAACTGTCCTTTGTGGTGAGCTTCATATCATGAGGTCCTTCCAACCCTCATCTCTGGGCATTATTACAATAATGTCTTTTATTTTTCTTAAAACCCATAGATGAGCAAGACTATTCTGTGTGTGTGTGTGTGTGTGTGTGTGTGTGTGTGTGTGTGTGTGTCTTACTTATTTCATTCAGCATAACAGTTTTTATGTGCATCCATGTGTAGGAGAAAATACTGGATATTTTTTAAAGACATAGTTACTGTTCTCAAAATGCTGACAGTCTTAAAGGAAAAGTACATAAAACATGTCAATTTACAGTATATATCATTGCTCAATGAAAAGACATATGCTTGGGGCCGGAGAGATAGCATGGAGGTAAAGCATTTGCCTTGCATGCAGAAGGACGGTGGTTCGAATCCCAGCATCCCACATGGTCCCCCGAGCCTGCCAGGAGCAATTTCTGAGTGCAGAGCCAGGAGGAACCCCTGAGCACTGCTGGGTGTGACTCAAGAAAAACCAACAACAAAAAAAAAGGTATATGCTAAGAGGTTTAAATAAATGTGGAATTTACTCTAAACCAAAGTTGTAAGCATATATGCTTCCTCTAGATTCAACTATCTAGGTATTTTGCCTAGCAGACCAACTTGGGTTTGATCCTGGGCACCCCATGTGAGTTTGATCTGGATTTGATCTTTAGCACTCCCAAGCCCTGCCAGAAAACGATCAACCATCACAGAGCTAGAAGTAAGACTGTGTACAGCTTAGTGTGATCCTTTAATGATGCCCCCCCAAAACAACTTAAAATAAAAAAATCTCAGACACATTAACAATATTTTCATTACATGCTATGTATAACATATTTATAGATTATGTTTATCTTTTAAAGCTGCTGTGTATACTGCTCAATAGATGCACCTGCCCATAAGACGCACATGATTTTTAGATGCTCTCCTCCCTTGCACTCCGGGCAGTATTCAATCCATAAGACACACATTGTGGGGAAAACAGACTGTCTTATGGTATGAAAAATACAGTATATGGGGGCCGGGTAGGTGGCGCTGGAGGTAAGGTGTCTGCCTTGCAAGCGCTAGCCAAGGAAGGACCGCGGTTCGATCCCCCGGCGTCCCATATGGTCCCCCCAAGCCAGGGGCGATTTCTGAGCACATAGCCAGGAGTAACCCCTGAGCATCAAACGGGTGTGGCCCAAAAACCAAAAAAAAAAAAAAAAAAAAAAAGAAAAATACAGTATATGAAAGTCCTTGGTATTATAATATACAATAAGTGTTTAGCATTATATATTTTCCTTAAATACATGTATTTTTATCACTTGGGAATCCAAAAACTAGTGAGCAATACTTTCTTTTCTTTTGTTGTTGTTGTTGTTGTTTGTTTTTGGGTCACACCAGGTGGTGCTCAGGGGTTACTCCTGGCTCTATGCTCAGAAATTGCTCCTGGCAGGCAGGGGGACAATACAGGATGCTGGGATTCGAATCACTGTTAGTCCTGGATCTGCTGTGTGCAAGGTAAACACCTACCACTGTGTTATCTCTCTGGCCCCAAGCAATACTTTCTGAGTAACCTCCTCTTGGAGACTTTTTGCAAAGGTAACTAGTTAATAAAAATGTCTTTGACCTTGTATCTTAATCATGACTTCAGACATTGACCTTTGATACAATCCAGAACTTTAGAAAAGTTTTTCTGACTTTTTATATTCCTATCCCTCATCCCTTTTTCCTCCACTCCAGATTGTGGCCACAAAAGTTGTATCAGGATTGTAATAGATAAGTTGGATGAGTTGGAGTATAGGCAAATGGTCTGGAGGGAGACAGCAATATTTACTAAATGAAAAGGATATGACTCCTTGCATTTGCACACAAGAAGTTTCAGGCGTTCACAGGTTTGAATTCGCTACTAACGTGAGATGAAGCTGCTTCTTACACTGCCCAAGCTTCATGAAAACTCATCAAAATTGCCTCTTTTATTCTGCAAGTATTTGGGGGATAATTTTATATTTTATGCTTTTCCATCTAGTAGGCAAAAAGGACCCCGAATCAAGTTTAGAGCAATCATACCCACTCAGCTGAAACAAATGGACCTGGAAAAAGCAAGCTGAACAGAACAGAAAATGGAGCCGGCAGATTACCCCATTAGTTTTAGATCTATGGCTTAATTTTTCGCTAGACCCATTTCTCAATTTCCATAATTCTGGTCCAGAGCCTTTTATAGTCTGAGCTCATGGACAGGTAACAAGAAACTCCTGAATTTGCAGTATGGTTTTGTTTTAAGACTATAATTTTTAACATTGCCTGCGTTTTTCCAAGTTCAGAGACCAGCTTCAAGAAAAAACATTCAGCTTAAGGGCCATTTGGATGGAATTTGGTAAATGTCCCTGAACTGTCATGGATAATGCTCTCCAGAACCTAATTGAAAGAGGCATTTGAGTGAGAGGGAGGCAGCTAAACACATTACTGACATTCGGGAAGATCTGGGTTCTTGACATAGTGCAGCATCAGAACATAATATGCATCAGACACTTTCCACAAATAGCCTTAATTGCATTTTGATGTCCTGGTGACTGTGAAGATTATTTTTAAATCAAATTGGTGCATTAGAATTACATTTAGTTTTAATTAAGTTGATGCATTTGCCAAGCAGTAATGTACTTAGAGAATGGAATGAGACACCAAGGGAGTCTTATTTTGTTTTACTTTGTCTCCTGGGCTCTCATTTTCTTATTTTATGGAAATTATAAAGCTTTGCAGAGTGAAGGACATTACCACCAAGTTACATGCCAAAAATTCAGTGTAGACCAGAGTACTGATCATCGACTAAGAATTAGGAAAACTGTATTCCAAAGCTGCTAGGCTTCTGTTTATCTTTGCATAAGTACAGTTGTTCTTAGATTCAGGGAAAATTATAATCTGCAGGAACATCAACCAACCCCTGCACGTTGCCAGCTGGGATATGACTTTCTATATATAGATGGAGCCCAATAATCTATATTTTAATATTCCCCAAAAGCTTGTTGTTGTTTGCCTTTAATCATTCAAATTACAGTTTTCTTCTCTAATAAAGACTATTGGTTAAGTAACCTCATATTTGCTAAAATAATTCAAGGGTATTTCTGTGTAAATTTGAAAGACTGAAATGAGCAAAAATGATCATCCATTGGGGTATCTTTTCTAGCATACACTTCTGTGTCTTCTTTTTCAATGTCTTTGAACTATTTCCTACTTTGAAAGCTGTCTAAAGATGGAGAATAATGAAAATGGTACTTGTCAACAAAAACACAAATCAGTTGTATCTGGTGGAAAATAGCCAGTCAGTACTCCATGAATACTGATGACATTTGCATTTATTTGTAAATGCAGGCCAGCACATCTGATTATCTATGTCTGATGGGAAGTGTGAATTCTTCTTTGAACTAGTTGTGACATAGTAATGACACTCTCATTCACTTATTAATGATGCTCCCATTCACTTATTAGTCAAATAACACTTATTTATAAAAAGTGTGTTCATTTTATGTTTGCATAGTCATGGTTTTACCATTTTTTTAAAAATACAACCATGAATAATAGGGCAATGGAGAAATGTACAGTGCTTAGGGCATAAACCTTGAGTACTTTGTGCCTTGTTCAATTGCCAGTAATACATGTGGCACCTAAGCCATACCAGAAGTGATTCTCTGACCACATAACCAGAAGGAAGTCTTGAGCTGCACTAGTTGTGGATTCCAACTCCCTTGTCCCATCCCTGTTTCCCCACCCCATGCCACTATGAATAAAGGATTAACACTTCATGAACAGGTTGTAACATATTACAAGTTTTCTGGTTTTATGAACCAGAAAACAATCCCAATAAAGTTGTAAAGAGCAATGTGAGTAGATAGTATGTGAAAAATTAAAACCTTTCCCTGATCTGCTAATTAAAATATAATAGTCAACCTTACAAGGAATAAAAATAAGTCATAATCAATATTGGCTGGGATGCTGGGAGTTGGAGGAAAAAACCAAAGGGCTTGGAATTCATCTTCTGGGTTGCAGCCCCTACTTTACTTTCTACTACGTCAGCTCATGGCTTGATTTCCTATCTTTCCTTGCTTCTTTGCTTATTTCCCACAAACTTTTCGTTAATGAAAAGATTTTTCATTTGCATTCCCCATCTATTTTTGAAACATCAAAAGAAATGCTCTAGCTCTTCTCTTTAACAATTTCTCCTTCTTTAACCTTTCCTTAAAGTAAAGAAGAGATGACCACTCATTAACCAATTTTTTCAGGCACCAATGATCCGATCCTTCTTCTGGGAGCCTTGGGTTATTTATGATATTTGCAAAACCCTCTAAAAGCTCCTAATTCAACTTCAATGCCCTTTACAAGTACTGTAGCAACAGTCCAGATTTGCTGCAGACCTTCCACAGGATTCTAGATGGATTCCTGTGTGGACTCCTGTCTGGAACCACTTATTCTCCTTGAGAACAGGTGAAACGGTCACCTAGAAGATTGACTAGTGCTGAATAGTGGGTAAGTAATGGCATACTAGAAATAGTATTAAGTTAACATAAATTTTAACTCAATTTCAAGTGGGTTCTTGAGAAGATCACAGACCAATTTTGGCCAATCTATCTCCGTAGATTGTTATGAATATTAACTGACACAAGTAGTAGCTATTCCATTCACAACCACCCATAGAAATATCTAAACATGAAGCTTCTAAGGAGTCTGGCCATTTAAGAATATGAACTATTATTTAGGATTATTAAATAAGATATAATTTTATTTCAGCCCATCTCTCCCATGGCCCAAAACAAGTATCCACTTTTGAACTTTTAATTCACTTGTATCTCTCCCTTAGTCCATATTATTGGTAGGAAAATTCCCTTTTTATCTTATTGGCTTATAAATGACTTTTTTGTTCTTCTCTCTATGAAATATGCCATTATTATATAAATGTTTACAGAAATTTAACAAAAAAGAAAATAATTTATATGGGGAAAGCCAAACTTAATTATTTGGAAAAGACATTATAGTTGCTAAAATGTGCATTCTAATCTTTACATCTTATTTACTCTTGATCTATTATTTTAAAAACCCCAAGATACTTTAGGTGACTGTTTGTAGAGATATTTCTATCTGCTGATTATTAATATGATATAACAAGTCAGCAAAACAACAAGAATTGATTTACTACTTATTTAGAAAGCACATTGGTGTGAGTAGGAAGCTCAAGACTGTTTTTTAGACTTCTGACCCCCCAAACGAAGATAAAGAATAGAGTTACAATGCAAACGTAGAGAGCAGGATTTACTTTCATCTAAAAATCTGAGGATGTATCATCAAGTTTTTATTAATGATTTATGTGAATTTTGTGTATGGAGTGAGCATATGAATGCGTACCTATTACTTTATGTGTTTACAAATGTGCATTTGTGTCTGTGCAAGTGAGTATATGTGAGTCTTTCTCTGCCTTTCTCTCTCACATCTACTTTGAGGAAAGATGATTTTGATGGCCATGTAAATTTGTGTGGCAATCTGCGATAATGCTGCTAATACTGATTATAATGCATTTCTCCAGTTTATATTTCAAGTCGCATTTTAAAAAGCTTTGTTCATGAATCAAGCTGACTTTTTATAAAGTATAATTTTCAGAACTCTTTAGAAAACATAATAATAAGGGTGACTGGCGGAAATTGTCTAAGACCTTTAATTACACAAGGTTATCTGCTATTCAGGCTCATTACTCTCTAAGGATCCATAATGGCCCCTTCATGTTATCAGACTTCAAATCATGACCAATGGTTTGGAGAGCTCTCCTATGCTAGCATCACCCCTGGCACAGGAATGAGAAAATGCCTTTCTGATGGTGCATCATGCCAGCAATTGTAAAAAGCATTTAGAAGATAAAGGATAGCATCCTTCTTCATCACTGGTCCAGTGAAAGTGTCACTGGCTATGCTTGTTCAAAGGTTAGAGAGAGATTTTACTGTCTTTTCTATTGATCCTTTGGGTAGTGCTCATGTAACAGGTGTTTAGAAGTCTAAAAATAAAACATTGTGAAAAGATAAAATTATGATGAGAAGGAATCTAATACAAATTATGCACCACATTTATGCTGGGCAAAAATCCTACATTTTATTTACTTTGTTTTCCTAGATAGGAGAAAATTGAAGTTATAAGAAATCAAACAACTCACTTAAATTGATGCATCCATTGAGAGTATGCTGGAAGGCATACTCAGGTCTAGTTGACCTTGAGATGAGATATCCTATTTTGTTCTATAATACCTTGTTTTCTCTTACTGCCTTCCCACAATAATGGAGAGACAGGTTGAAGAAGTGGTGATGGATGGATTTATGGAGTCTATTTTGCACTGAAATTGTAGGAGAGAAGATTGTGTAGTCTTCTGCATTTAGATTGCATTTATGATTTCCAACGGCAGTCTAGGAGGAAGACACACTTCCTAAGAAAAAAGTGGTAGCCCTGGACCCATATCCTGAGAGTTACTTTCCTCACTCCCACCTCACTTCAACTGTGAGTTCTTCCAACTTGATTGAAATCTCTCTCTTTTTTTTAGCAATCTGACCCTGAATTACTTCTGGTTTCCTTTTCTATGATTCCTTCTTGGCAATACTATTCATCATGATTCAAGCCAATAACTTCTAGGAAACAGATTCTGGCTAACTTTCTTAGCATAGTTTGTTTCTTCTTTTAAGGTTTCTATTGTATTAACTTGAATTATATTTTCTCACTAAATGCATAGCCAACTATAGCAGCAATAGTTCACTTAATATTTGGAACATTCATTTATCAAAAAATTATTAAGCATAGATTTTTGGGGGTCTCACCCTGTGACGCTCAAGGGTTACTCCTAGCTATCTGCTCAGAAATTGCTCCTGGCTTGGGGGACTATATGGGACAACATGGAATTTAAAAGGGTGACAGAAGGTAACAAAATAATTTGTGTGTGTATATAAAATATTGTATCTATAAAAGGAACATGTGGGAGGTGGCCATGTGGTTCTTCTGGGGAAGGAAAGAATACTAATGTGAATGGAAGAGAGAGGTGACGGTAAAAGTAATGAAAGCAAAGTGTACAGGTCACAAACGATGATACTGTGAGGGTCGTGGAGGTCACTGTGAATATTCTGGCCTTTCCCCAAGGGTAATGGAAGGGCAATAAAGAGTTTGAATCAAAGATATAGTGTATGTATCATAGTAGACTTAAGGAAGGCATAACTTCATTTACCTTTCACAAGGGGAGAAGCCAGAGGCTTAACTAGCTTGTGTCACTTTTCTAGACTTCAGTTACAGAATGATTTGACTACAGCTTCAGCCCAGAATCACGGATGCTCATCATTTCTGTTTATACTAGTTTTAGTCAAAGATTCAGGGAATCCATACTGTATTCTTTCTTTGCCTGTCTCATTTCTCAAGCCTGAAAAGAAATCAGCAACTCCTGGAGCATGAATAGAACTGATTGAAGCAACATTATGAAGCTCCTTCTAAGTGAGTGCAGGCAATATTGTTATCTTTATGAATTATGGTCATCTTGTATTGGGAAGCCTGAGAACAATTTTATTTTTTACCTTTACTCAGTACCTTTTATTTTGTTTTATTTTTGGTCTTTGGGCCACACCTGATGATGCTCAGGAGATATTCTGCACTCAGGGATCACTCCTAGTGCTGCTCAGAAGACCATATGGGATTCTGAGGATTGAACCCAGGTTGGCTGTCTGTAAAGCAAACACCCTAATCACTGTACTGTTGCTCTGGATCCAGGACCCAGGACCATAATTTTCAAAAGAAAAAGCTGAAGTTTATCAAAGTAGGAAACAGATAAAAATAAGAGAGGCTGAAATGTGACTCCATTAGATACCCTCTAAGACACTGTCACTTTGGTGTCTTCTTTATCAAATGAAATGGATGGAAAGGGAGGCATGGGAGCAAGTCTGAAACCTCAGCTTAGGTAGGGCCTCCTACAATAGCCCAGATAGCAGACAAAAGGAGGGACGGATATGGTAGATTTTGCTTAAAGGATTGAAAATTAAGTACATTTTAGGTAGGAGATGATGGAAAGACTAGGGTGGCTGGTTTCAAGTCTGGGCAGACAGTGACATTATTTAATTCCATGGAGCAGGTTTGTGGGAATAGAGGACAACCCTAGACAGACAGGTAATGCTGAGAACTTAGAAGTTTGGATACCAGTTGGTGTTGGACAGAAAAAACCTTCCTTACTATTGATTGGATGTATAATAATTGATTGTGGAAGTGATGAATGATGAATTTTGGTTTTGCAAGTTTGTCTGATGTGCCCACAAGTTCACATTTGTTATTCCCTAACTTACATCTTCTTGTTTCTCTTTCCTGAGGGCAATACTCAGTAAATGTCTTTCAATCAGAATTCAGGCAGATAAGAACAATCTTATTATTATTTTTAAAATTTCAACTTTATTTATATTTATTTATTTATTGCTTTTTGGATCACATCTGGCAGCACTCAGGAGTTATTCCTGGCTCTGCACTCAGAAATTGTCCCTGGCAGGCCGGGGCCCCACATGGGATGCTGGGATTCGAACCGGGTTCCTCCCAGGTCAGCTGCATTCAAGGCAAACACCTTGCTGCTGTGCTATCTCTCTGGTACCCAGACCAATCTTACTATTTTTAAGAAAGAATTTCTACCTTATGATTGAAGGCGAAAAAGTCAATTCACAAAGCCCCAGTTCATTCAAAGAATTACATGAAATCCCTAAAGCATTGCCTTATACATTTTAAATCAAATGGCCAGCTTTTAAAATGAAATCTACACTCACTTGCCAAAAAATATCTAAGTATGATTTATTACTCCAATCTTGCAGTATATGTAAGGCAGACATTTCACTCCTAGGGATGAATAGTCCTGTTTTCCTGGAAGCAGACTGTAAATACTTTATTCGTGACCAGACAATTTGACTTTCAATGACCTGCGACCAACTAAAATAAGCATAAAATGTTACACCAACACCAAGTAGCTAGCTAGATGCCACCATGTCAGTTTAATAAAACTCTATATTTCTCTCTAATTGAGATTTTTATTTTTTATCTGATTATTTCAGAAAATTCTTCTAATATAAATGTGGACTGTGAACAATAGGATTAAATAGGAATTCTAGATATCTAAATGATAATCTTAAGAAGAATCTAACATACTATACTTATTGCAATGTTAAGCTATGCCAACCTGATCAACAGATGGTAATGATGGGCTATCTGCTGGAGTTAAGGCACCATTCCATGGATGAATCCTAGGCATATCCTCTGATCTGCGGGCCTTATTAGAACTCCAATAGAATATGAATCGCTTCATAAAGGTTATCTCCTTCCACACCAATGCCAGCCTTTTCAAATGGTGCTTACAGTCCCAACCAGTAAATTCAGCATGGTGAGCCTTACTCAATAATAAAAGACACTTGGGAGAATATAAGAATAACTTATATTACCTTATACTTAAGATGTATGAGAACTTAATTGTATTTACACAGTTTAGGCCCTGAACCCGTCTCTGGAACAGCCTAAGTATCAGAAAGATCTCTGGATCAATGATATCCTAGGATCAAGCCAGAGAAACCTGTTGGATTTTGGCATGATGCGCACATCTTCCATGGAGTCTTGTTGGAGGTTGCAGTTACTAAAAGTAACTGAGCTGTTGAGGTTAATGCAATGCCATTTAAAATCTGGGACCAGATTCTAATAGGAATCTTCTTTTTCAACCCTCTCCTTTTTCTATTTTAAATACCATATTTTCCAGCATATAAGACAACTGGGTGTATAAAACGACCCCCTACTTTTCCTGTTAAAATATAGGGTTTGGGCTATATTTGCCGTATAAGACTACCTCTCTTTTAACTCACAGCAAATGGAAGTTAAAAAACATAAGAGAAAAAGAGTAGAACCCTCAAAGCTTAACAGTCTATATTTAATAAAGCTAGACTTTGGAGCGCCAACAATAATTTTACATTTGTTACTTGTAGTGAGTGACTCTGATTTTTTAAATTGTGATCTACATTGAGAGCAGAGAGAGGGGGCTCCTCCAATAGCAGCTGGCTGGGGTGCAGTGGTTAATAGGATCGCTAGAGGGAGACAACATTGAGAACAGGGAGAGGGGGCTCCTCCAAGAGGAGCTGGCTGGAGTGCAGTGGTTAATTGGACCGCTAGAGGGAGAAAGAACGCCTCCTCTGTGTCCCCTAAAAGCTGAACAGAGGATTGAGCACCGGAAAGCCGCCTACCACCCATGACACCTGGCAGCTGGATGGGATGTGGCACTTGGTAACTCAGCTCCTCTATGTGCCCTGAAAAATGAATCAGGACAAGCAGAGGACTGAGTGATAATGCCTGGCAGTTGCATGGGATGTAGTGGTAAGAGGGGGAGGATTACTGAAGGACTCCCTGAAGCTGGAGTAAGTTTCAGCATGCCATATACCGGCATATAAAATGACCGCTGACTTTTAAGAAGTTTTTCATGGGTTAAAAAGTCGTCTTATACTCGGAAAACACGGTAATTTTTATTGAGACCCATGTGAATTACAAGTTGTTCACACTTATTTTTAAGCTACATAGTGACAGTTAGTTAGGACAATTCCCCACCACCAGTGTTGACCTCCCTCCACCCCTGTTCCCAGCATGCATCCCATACTTTCCTCCGATACCCCCTAGACCTCTAGTGTAACTGGGTCCCTTTGTATAAAACTTGTTGCAGATCTTGATTCTGTTGTCATTTGCGTTGTTTGATGTTTAGGCCTGATCAGTATTTATTTCCACTCAATGTTCATGTGACTGTTTGCTCCTGGTACCATCCACTTTCTCCCCCCCCCCCGCCCCACTTAATTTATGATGCAAACCAAATTATTCAAGTCTGTGGTTCTATTGGGGAAAAAAATAGAAAAATGGAAGGAATCTAACTAGGAGCTATCAATATCGATTTAAAAGAAGAAAAAGGGAGAAAATGAGAAAAAATGAAGACGAAGAAACAAAGACTAAATACTCAACAGCTACAATTAACAACTACTAAACAAAACAAAAGAGAGAGAGAGAGAAAAAAAGGAGGGCTAGGGTGATGCCGTATTGTGTCCCCCCCCCCCCCATAGGCACAGTAAGTATTGGGGAAATTTGAAAGGGAATTCTCTTGGCTTGGAATGTTACCTCTTTTTTTTTTTTTTTTTAAATGGGTATATCTGATGCTCAGGACTTACATTCTGAGATTTGATCTCAGGGATCAGTACTAGAAAGTAAAATGAGGTTGGCTGCATATAAAGCAAATGCTTCCCTCAGTATTATCATTCTGGCCCAATCTTCTTTTTAGGGGATTTGGAAAAAGTGAAAGACTAGGTCTGATTTCACTGAAGAGGAAAACCACATTTGGCAAGTGCTATAGGTAAGGGTAAAGACAGTAGTTGAAAATTAGGGAGAAGTACAGGTAACTCAAGTGCTCCAGAGGGAAGAGACAGGGGTTTAGAGAGCCGTTAGGGATTAGGTGGCTGATGACTTGGTCTGAATGACATTCAAGCAAATGAAGACACTCCAGATAGGGTGTATCTCACTCAGGCTCTGAGATTTCAATAATTTGTACATCTCATTTA
Organism: Suncus etruscus; assembly: GCF_024139225.1. Taxonomy (NCBI): domain Eukaryota; kingdom Metazoa; phylum Chordata; class Mammalia; order Eulipotyphla; family Soricidae; genus Suncus; species Suncus etruscus. The sequence goes on from NC_064867.1 coordinate 3,879,696, forward strand.
GCTTTTTTTTTTTTGGGGGGGGGGGTGTCACACCGGGCGGCACTCATGGGTTACTCCTGGCTCTGTGCTCAGAAATCGCTCCTGGCTGGCTCCGGGGACCTTATGGGATGTTAGGATTTGAAACACCTTCTGTCCTGTGTCAGCTGTATGCAAGGCAAATGCTCTGCAACTGTGCTATCTCTCCAGCACACATTTAGCTATTCTTTCTAATAGGAGAAATGTCTCCAAGGGTACTTCTGCATATAAAAATGCCCCCCCCCCCTTTATCTTGTTCTAGGATGGAAAATGAAAAGCCTTCTTCTGAAGTTCCTTATATTTTGGGGAGAAGTGAATAGAGGAAAAGGGGAGAATCTCTTACATGAGCTGGGCCAATGAATATTATACTCCATTATAAAAATCATGATAACTTCCAGTTACTGAATGTTTACAACTAAGTACTTTTTTATATGTTTCATGAACATGAACCATTTACCCTCACTCTGAACAAGAGCTTAATCGTAAAAGGCTAGAGAGTCGAAAACATCTTCCCTGGAGGGAAAGAGGCCATTACTAAAAAGAATCAGAGAAATGAGATGCTTTTAAGTGGCTTAAAGTTACTTCATAAGTAGACTGTGAATACAAGAATGTATGAATGTGGCCCAATGTCCTTCACTCCTCCAGTGTTGCCTTTACCATTTTTAATTTATTGATTTACTCTTCAAACAAAAACATACCTCAGAGTGGGGAGTTGTCAGAATCAGTAGGACAAAGTTTAATTCTTAATATCATGTTACTTTGGGGATTTTCTGGTAGACCTCACCACATGCCAACTGCATCTGATCTTAACCTTCCTAAAAATTATTATCCAGTTCATATACTATAATCATGATTCTATAAGTGGGGCTCCAAGGGAGTAGCATTGACAGCCCCCACAGACCAGTAATAAATGCAAATTCTCAAATCTCACTCAGACCTGCTGATAGTTTCAGTAATCTGAATCACACAGTTTTCAGGGTCATTGGTTGCACACAAAAGTTTAAGCATACTGTTCTGAAATTAGGAGGTAGCACGAATCAAATATTTTATAGATATAAAAAACAATCACTAAAATTTTCTTTCTTTTTTCTTTTTAACATTGTTTTTACCTCATTTCCAAATCTTCATTCTCTTGTGGTACAAATTTGTACAAGGCAACATAGGTGTTCACTGTTAATGGGTCTTTGGGAAGAGATCCCTGAAAAAGAAAATGAGAGAAAAACGAGAGAAGGAATGGGAACAAATTGAACAAAGAAAGAAAATAGGAACCAGAGAAGCAAGTGTACTATAATTCTGGTATATAAAATTCTAGTATTTAAATTATTATCTCAAACTAAAGACTTGTTAAACCACAACCACAGATTGAATTTGTTTGATTGAACTGAATATTTTCAATCTGTTAGCTGAGTGTGATTTGATTAGAAACCATTTAAAAAGAATTATGTAGAATTCTTTGAAAAGAAATACTTCAATTTTGTTCATTTTTTTGATATAGTGCTTCATGAAAGGGGCATGGGAAACACTCTTAATAGAAATAGGGGCATGTAAGTAATAGTGAAAAACAATCTTCCACTACCTATATAGGCTTTTATCAATTAGCCTAACATTTGGTGTACAAGATATTAGATAGAACCAGGTTCATTTACTTGTGAAAAAATATGAAGCATAGTTATCTGGTGTTAGATTGATTTAGCTTCTTTCTTTTGTTATATTTTATTTTAGTGAAACAACTGTAATCTACAGAGTCCTTCATAGTTGAGTTTCAGATATACAATGAATTAGGGCTCTTCCTACCACCAGTGTCAACCTGTTTCACCAATGGCCCCAAACGGCATCCTGTACCACCACCCTTTGCCCCCTGGCCTGTCAGGGTAACAGACCCCTTTGAGTTTAGATTGTTTAGATTGTTTAAGTCCCTTGATTCTATTGTAATTGACTTTGGCCTGGCTATTTAGTTCTGTCCATATTTATTTTCCTGCCAATGCATCCAAGACCACTTAGCCTCTGGCCCCCAGCCTTTGTTTATTTCTTTCTTCTTAGTTTTATAGAGAAATGAGGGAATATGTGGTAAAATAAAGTAATTTATTCCCAAGGTTCTATTAAAAAGGCGGGAGTGCCAATTTAAAAGATAAAAGATTAAAAATGCAATAAAATAAAATTAAAAAAAGGTGTGTGTGTCAGTTTTTTTTTTCTATTGGCAGTGAAACATTACAAATGCTACCAGTTTGGGGGCCAGAAACATAATTGTGGCTTAAAACATTTGATTTGCCTGCAGCTGCCACAGTTCTAACCCAGATATCACATGAACACTGCCTCTGAGCACAAAATAGGGAATCTTCCCCGAGCACTACCATGTATGGTCCAAAGGTGCCCCTGAACAAAATCCACCAGTTTACATGAATTATATATTATGCTCGAATTTTACAAAAGTTCTGTTTGGTAGATTCTATTGTCCTCAATTATACAGGTTTGTTAGCTCTTATTATTAACCAAAGAAATATTAATGCTATATAAAGGTTTATAATTTGTAGTATATATAATAAATGCAAACAGCATTTACATGATTTTAATGTTAGTAGCATTACATATGTAATATGTATTAGATGTATATGTAGCATGACATATGTAATATATAATAGAATTGCTATAACCTATGTATAAAAGAAACAAAAATTGTAAACAACTATCCCATTTTTTACTTGTGATTTATTCTGCTATCCCAATATTCTGCTATATTGTTCTATTTTTTCTTTAAATTCCAATTTATTCTGATTATACAAAGTTAAATGTGATTTGTATTTATATTATAAAAGTCATAAATAATGATTTATATGCTATAGAACATGAATCAAGTTATATGTAACATGTAAAGAAACAGTGGACAGTACAAGATTTATCCATTTTGCCTTTGATGCTCTGTAATTTTTTATCTATTCCGTAATATTTTATTTATGGAATAAATTAAAATATTTATGAATATATATGACATATTATATTGCATCATTATCTGCTTCTCTGAAAATGCTAGTCTGACTCGAGAATCCCCTTAGTGATGATCTACTTTGCAAAGAGATCAGATATCTCTTCTGCGAGCTCTGTAAATACCTGGTAGTTTATGCTCTTTGCTTGGTCTTCGAAATCGTCAGAGCCATTTTCTGGATATGTAAACACTAAAGGAGACAAGAAAAAGCAGGGACTTTGTGAATCTGGACATCATATTTTGGAAACATATTTGAAAAGATGTGGTTGATCTAAAAATACCTATATAAACTACCTTCTCTGCCCACCTATACTTTTGTACCTCTAAATACAAGCATGTATTTATTCCTTTGTATTGTTAATTGTATTTTCACAACTTGGTCTCATTCAACAGTGCTTTTTTTCATAAGCAGAATCCATGCCATTCATTTCTGTGGACTGTATTGAATTGTTCATAGGGTGGTAGGTGGGAGAGAGCCCAGGTTAGGTGTATTTGTTTTACATTTTATAGACATCTGATTCTTTTTTTTATTTAAGAAAATGCATTATATACTTGATATAATTGATCATAATACATTTGTTTCAAGATGAGGAAAAGCAAAGTTATCAAAAAATGGAAATAACACAATAAAAATTATTTTAAAAATTTTAGTTTTCTTTTTTTTTTCTTTTTGGTTTTTTGGCCACACCTGTTTGATGCTCAGGGGTTACTCCTGGCTAAGCACTCAGAAATTGCCCCTGGCAGGCACAGGGGACCATTTGGGATGCCAGGATTCAAACCACTGACCTTCTGCATGAAAGGCAAATGCCTTACCTCCATGCTATCTTTCCGGCCCCAAAATTATAGTTTTCTTAAGTAAAAAAAAAATGGAAAGAAATTAGAATAAAAACCTAAAAAATAAAATGGAAGATAAGAAAAAAGAAAGAAGAAAAAGTTCAGTAGCAAGTATCTTTGTGAAAATTATTATCTCCAATAAAATCATGAATACAATAGCAGAAGGTTTTGTTTTGTTTTTGGGTCACACCCCAGCGGTGCTCAAGGGTTACACCTGGCTCTACGCTCAGAAATCGCTCCTGGCAGGCTCAGAGGACCATATGGGATGCTGGGATTCAAGCCACCGTCCTTCTGCATGCAAGGCAAATGCCTTACCTCTATGTAATCTCTCTGGACCCAATAGCAGAAGGTTTAACAAGCTCCCCCCCCCCTTTTTTTTTAAAGATAAAGGATAAAAAATACAATATAAAAGGTGAGTGTGTGGCAGTTGATGTTTGCATAGGCACAGCAAACTATAGGGGAAATAGAAAGAAAAAAACCTTTGGCCTAAAAACAGGGAGACTTTACCCATGAAGTATCCTGGCATAAGATTAACTACGGGCTCCAGGCATACTAAATTGTCCAACCCCAAAGTCTCTCTGTGGTCCCAGTAAAAGTCTTCACAAACACTAGACACCTGCTTCTTATATCTACGTGTAATATAGTGCTGCTGGTTTCTGAGGGCTATATTCTGTTTTGCAAATGAAGATTTTGTGTTAAATGCCATTTTTAAATGCCAAGTCCATATTTGCTTTATTCTTATTGTCAATGCAATGGGACTATTATTCATTAAGGAGATTTCATTTAATTTGCTCTTGAAATGTAAAATTTCTTCCTTTGGCATTTGAACAGCCCCTTGTGGTCTTTGATTAAGAGCAAGGCTTCTGGGCTGGAGAGATAGCATGGAGGTAAGGAGTTTGCCTTTCATGCAAGAGGTCATCGGTTCGAATCCCAGCGTCCCATATGGTCCCCCGTGCCTGCCAGGAGCAATTTCTAGGCATGGAGCCAGGAGTAACCCCTGAGCACTGCCGGGTGTGACCCAAAAACCACAAAAAAAAAAAAAAAAAAAAAAAAGAGCAAGGCTTCTTAACATGGGCGGCAGCTTTCATTGTTCACATCCATAGTTATGGGATGGGAGGTCCCTGATTGATGGCATAGGAATGCTGCTATAGTTAATTCACTCAAAACTACTCTGTTGACCAATATCATGGATAGCAGGTTTATCTACTCAGTCTCACCATGTTTTTCTTCTTTAAACATAAATGTGAGAAACCTTTTCAAATTGTGGTGTTTTGATTAACCTACTTTTATTTTGTTAACATTTTTATTTATTTATTTTAATGAATATATTTATTTAAGCACCATGATTATAAACATGTTTGTAGTTGAGTTTTATTCATAAAGATGTACACCGCCCCCTTCACCAGTGCAACCTTCCTACCATTAATGCCCCCCCCATTTTTCTCCTCCCCCACCCTCTGCCTGTCTTTGAGACAGGCATTCTATTTCTCTTACTCACTTTTGATTTCTTGATACTTATCTATTACATATAGTCTCATTATTCTTTCCTTACATTCCCTTCTAAAGATCCAGGAAAGATCAGTACAGGGAAGAGAAAAATGCTATGGAAGACTATAATCAATGTTAATTGTTTGTTGGACAATCTCCATGGTCCTTCAAATGAGTATCTTAAAACAGAGCTACTGTAATTCACCTAAACTTAGTGAACATACATTATTCACTAATATATATTAGTGAATATATAAGTACAAACTATATAAGTATATATATATATACATACATACATAAGTACAAATTATATAAGTGCAAACTATAGAGTACTTCCCAAGTCCATGAACACAACTTTGTTATTTAGAGGAAGCCAATATACCTTTTTCATGGAACTCTGGCTTCTGGCTAAGACAAAATGAAGGCCTGATACTAAGGACCTTGTGTGCTTCAATTTCTGGTCACTCAACTCATCAGCTTCAGAGAGAAGTAATATTTTCCTCTGGTAGTAGTTGTGTGATTATCTGAAATTCTTTTATAAAATGTTGATTCTGTATGTATAAAATTGGGTGCTTTAAAAAGAATATTTGAATAATTAAATGGAAATAAGTTAACTACCTTCTTAGAAAGGCCTCGATTGGATAAAAGAGGGGAATATATCTGATGTATGTACAATGTTCAATTTGAACTAGTTTGACAATTATAATGTAAGTTCACATGATGTTAGCTTATTATTGAATATCCATTAGCCATTGGATTCAAAATATGTACCATTCTTTGTGAGTGACGCTGAAAATTATTTGAAGTGACCCTGAATAGATTTTAATTTAGATAACTTCCAGAAATGAAATAGTGCAAAAAAATATAAAGATTTGAAAAACCATTTTTTCTGGCACTTTCTAACACTGTGGTTTGAGGGAAAAGGATTACAAATAAGCACATATTTTACAAAAATTATATGCAGTTTGTATTTGGTGCTTTCACTTGTTTTACTGAGAGGGGAACAGGGAGAGAACTTAAGTAGCAGAGCACATACCTGTCCTGAGTACAATTCCCTGTATTCTATGTCTCTCTGTCCCTGTGCACAGTCATATATAGTCTCAATAGCCCCTAAGTGATGCTGGGCGCCCTGATTACCATTAGGACAACAATGAACCTTAGGTCTTAACTCCCAAAGAGGACATAACCCCACTGAGCTTTATTAGAGTGTTTCTATCCCTTCATCACTGTCTCTATCTCTATCTTTCCTATCTCTCTCTTTCGTATAATTCTATAAATCAATCATTTCATCATTTATCAATATATAACTTGGTTGCTTATTTCTCTCAGGACAAGAATTCAAAGAACTTCAAGATATGTTTTCCAATACTATAAGTGGAAAATGAATCTTTGTTAGTTTTGCTACATACTCCTCCAAAGAATCTCCTTTTTCTCTTTTGACAGAGGTCACACACAGTCGTGGTCAGTGACTAGAGATAAAATTCAAGACTTCACATATGCTACGTACATGCTCTCCCACTTGAGCACATTCTCAGACAATATTATTTTGCTTTTCCATATTCTGTCTTGCTTCTATCACTTTGAAGACCTTTGTTTTGAATGAGATGATTGTTTGCTTTTTTCCTCTTTAATTGGATAGTGATTTGCTAGCATATCTGGCACTGACACATATTTGCATCCCTAAAATAAAATTCAACTTGACAATGGTTGCTTAGAAATGCATGATAATTTAATTTAGGTAACATGGTTAAAATATTGCTAACAGTTATGATTTTAATATAGGGTTACTATATCTCACCACCATCAGATTAACCAATATCCTCCTCAATCATTGTCCTTATGTTACTTCTGGCTTACCTCTTCATTCACCCATCTTTCCCATTCTAGTTCAGTAATCTTAGTTTTTTACCAAAGGCCAAAGATTTGCCATGATTTAATACTGTCCATTTTTTTTTGTTCCTCCATGAACCACACATGGGTGAGATCATATGGTATTTGTCCTTTCCTTTCGGCTTCACTTAATGTGATATCCTTCCAATACTATCCCTATTCCAGGAAATTTCAAAATTTCATCATTGTTTATTCAAGCTGCAGAGTATCCCACTTGTGTATATACACCACAGTTCCTTTATCTATTCATCTGTTGTTGGGTATTTAGATCGTTTCCATATCTTGGTCATTTTACCAACCACTGGAATAAATATAGGTTGCATATTCTTTTTTGAATTAATGATTTTGTATTTTGGGGGTAGATACCAAGCATAAGAAACACTTGGTCATATGGAAGCTCTATTCTTATTTTTTTTTTGAGACATCTCTGTACTATTTTCCACTGAGGCTAACCCAACCAACATTCCCAAGAAAACTGGATGAGAGTTCCACTTTCACCACATCTTATCAACACTGGTTATATCCAGTCCTGCAGTGAAAATGACCCATTTTTAATGATGTGAGATAGTATCATATTGTCATTCAGATTTGTATTTCTTAATAATTGACAATAAATATTTCTTCATATAGCTACTTGTTGTCCATAACTCCTCTTTAGGGATAGATTTGTTTATCTCCTTTTATAATATCTTGATGAGTTGTTTTATTGTTATTATTGTGGGTTTTATGTATTTGTGAGTTTTATGTATTTTGATGTTAGTCCTTTGTCTGATTTATGCTCTGAGAATATTATATCTTATTTAGTGGGGGTGTCTTTTTAATTTTAGCTCAGGTTTCTATTGTTGTGAAAAACCCAATTTAATTCGTTTTTTATTTTTGTTTGGATGAGGTTTGAATCATACCTAGTGGTTTTCAGGGCTTACTCTTGGCTCTGTGTACAGAGAAGACTCCTGGTGATATTTGGGGGACCATCTGCAGTGTCAGGGATTGAATCAGTGGCATCTGCATACAGAGCAAGTGCTTTACTCACTATAATATCTCTTTTGAACTCATTTTAAATTTATAAGGCCCATTGTATATTTTTGTTTTTGCTAACTTTGCCAGTGGAATCATATAACTGAACATTCCTCTGAAGCCCATGTCTTGGAGAGTTCTGCTGAGGCTTTCCTCAAGGTATCTTATAGATTCTGTCTAATCTTTAGGTCTTTAATCACCTTGGAATGTCATGTATGGTGTGATAAAGAAATTCAGTTTATATTTTTACATGCATGTGAAAGATTTTCTTATTTTCAAGGAATTATGAAGCCAAATATTATACTCCAACTTTAGCTAGGGCTTACAATTTTTGATATAATGATTTTTTAATTACATAGTTTTGAAATATACCAAATTTTATAATAAAAATTCTAGTTTAGAATCTATATCACCTATGAAGCATATATGAGAATAGAATGATGCTTTTTATCTCCAGAAATACTGTTGTTGTTTTTCCTTCTTTCCATCTTTTTATCCTTCCTTCCTTCCTCCTTCCCTCTATCCTCCCTCCCTCCCTCATTCCTCCCTCACTCCTTCCTCCCACCTTTCCTCCTTTCTGTCCTTTCTTCCTTCCATCTATCATTCCTTCCTTTCTATTCATTTTTCTTTTCTTTTCTATTTATAGATACCAACTTTCTTTGCACTGAAGGGGGCTTTTAAGATTTGCATTTCCCCAGAGTGTCTCTTTAATCTATTACCTCATCCATTTCCTATACTTTTCCATTTATTGTACATGTATGAGTCCCAGTTATGTACAGAGAAACATTAGCTTTTACCTGCTGATGTCTCTGAATTCATGATTTTGGTCACTTTCAACATCTAAAAAATTGCCTTATTTATTGTCACCTCATCCATGAGTTAATTAGAAATTTCCTTTTTATTCTTTCTCATAGTAGTTTTAGGAGTGTTAAAGTTAGAAACATTCCTTAAATATCCAGCTATCCACAAAACTGGAAAGATTATATTCTCTACTTTTAAAGAGAACTTTACTGATTGAAATTCTAAGTGTGTACTGGGTAAACATGTCATAAATATTTGTACCTGTAACGTGAAATTGTCCACTGGAGGGGGACCAGAACAAGAGGCATTTGCCAAAAAGGCCATTAAAATATTAGAATTTTTGGTGCATGACAATTTAAAATTTGAGACATATAACCAGTGAATACTAGAGGCAAGGGTAAATTTCCCAAATTATGAGCTATCTCTAGTCTCTCTGGGCATATTATCTATGTATTTATCTATTTAGATTTTTTTTTCTAAAGCAGGCAACATAGGGCTTTATAATTCCTCAAGTGAGTATGATTTGCTATTTTTGAAGAATTTTTTTCTAGGAACTTACCTTGTTTTTGTCTTGTCCCTTCTGCATATCTGCCATAAATGTTATGATCAGTTACAGTCATATTTAAATATGACTATTAAAATTAGGCAGAAGTATCATTGTTTGGCATTTTGAGCTGAAATGGGCAACCTAAATTGTACTTTTTCCTTTGCTCATTACATTGCTTCAAATGGAGTTTCAAGTAATTAAGTCAAAGGTGAAGAACAATTTTTCTCCCCTTCATATTCTGATTCATCCAAGAATAGTGTTGAAAAAATTAACCAGAATCACTTAGCACTGCCCAAGACCCTCTCATAGAGAAAAAGCAGAGATTACCCTCTTAGCAGTCAAGAAAAGAGTATGACTTGTACCGTCTTTTACATTGGCTTTCAATATATTTTTCAAGGATTTTGACACAACCCTTGGTTGGCAGAAATGATACCTACATACATTATGAGTTTTTTCCCCCAAAACATAAATAAAAATCTGTAACACAGAACTAGCAATGAATGAAAACTGAAGCACTGCTTCTGAAAAGCCAGCCCATTTTTGGTCATGCCTAGGAGAAGAGTGGGTACAACATATAGCTCTGAAGTGGGTCTTTCTCTGTGTGGTATCTCAAACTGCATGCACAGGGGATTAAGTTCAATCAAAGGAAGATGTTGTGAAGCAAACTGCTACATAATTAATCCCCCTAGCTTCTAAGGATGCATTGTAAAGAAAGCTATTGCTGATCAAAGGAATAGTTAATAGATCTCCAAAGCTTTTTTGGTGGTTTATTGCTTGCTAAGTTCTTTCAACAGTTCTCTTTGAATAAGTCTATTAAAATGACCCTTCACATAAAAGAAATGGCAAATAATCAACTTGGTATTTCTGAGTGTATTATTCATGCCTTGGTTTTCTTATCTATTTACAAATGATGTATTATACAAATAATGTATTTATGTGTTTGTATGTGTGTGACCTGTGAGAAATAAGAGTTGGACTCAGTAAACTTTTACTCCTATTGCCTAAACTTTAAGCATATAAATCATAAGCAAATTCTATTTCAATAGGTCTGGTACATGCTGTTCTAGATTCTGCATTTCTAAAAGACAGAAGTTCAGTTGCTGGTCCATGAGCCACACCAGGATAGAAAGCTCCCCAATACACTTGGATATTTTGCAAAATTATAATGACTTTATTAATAGCAGGCATAATTCATATAACTGTGTTAATGTGGCATTAATGTATTAAATTTCTTTTATTTATTTCTTTTTCATTTTTGGTTTTTGGATCACATATGGCTGTACATGGTGCTTACTCCTTCCTCTGTGCTCAGAAATCACTTCTGGCATGCCACAATGGAACATATTGGCTGGCAGAAATTAAATTTGGGTTATCTTAATGAAAGGCAAGCATTCTATTTGTAATCTCTCTCACAGCAAATTTATCTGATTTCTAAGCATAGCTCTTCACATTAGGGAATCCACGAAAGACTAACTACTTTTTGAGTAAAGAAATCTCAATCTATAGGTCCTTAGCTACTAATTTGGTGGGCAACAACAATAATAAAGCTGCCAAGAGTCCTAGAGCAGAGATGCCAGTGGTATGCCTTAGCTGCTGATATAGGAGAGCAGTAGAAAAATTTGTAGCTATAGCTGATAAAAGGTGTGAGGAATGAGGTGAGTTGGGTCAAATCAAATGTTTTGGCCTGATCTATGAGTAGGATGAGGTTTCTATTTGCTGAGTAGGTTGGCCAGGAATGTGAGCTGGTTTGGACAGGTGGAGAATCGGAAATCAGGAGTAAAGACTGGGTGTATTAATTTGAAGATGCTTTTGCCACTTTCAGATGGCTATGGTCAGTAAGTCTTCAACTTTTCTTACACCTTGAAGATGGGTAAAAATAGAAGTATTTCATGGACTACTAAGGCAGAATATTTATAATAGTACTGTTACAAGATCCAGGTGCTGCATGTAGTGAAAACTTGTGAAATGATTTGTGATATAACTTTTCAAAAGTTCACAGGGAATTTTTGTATAGACCAATGACTGCAAACCAGTTGGTTTTAGTGTCTGGACAGAGCATGAATATCTAATACTGGACATGATGTTTGAGAGCCATCAATATGGGGAGAATACATTTATATGGGGGTTTATACATTTATAGCCCATTGAAAGATTACTGTATTCTGAATTTGGTGTGGTTTTTAATTTTTGTTTGATTGCTTGTTTATTAGTTATATCCAGCTGTACTCAGAACTTACTATGGCTCTGTGCTCAGACTGTGGCAATGTTTGGGCGCCAGAGATTGAATCCAGGTTGACTGTGTGCAAGGCAAACACCTTACTTTATGTACCATCTCTCCAGCCCCTGGAACTGGATTTTACTATCTTTATTTCAGCAGCTGAATGAAGAGGTCACTGGTTCCAGGGAACTAAGTGAAACCCAACTGTCTGCCCTCAGAGCAAGAGGAAATCAAGGAACAAAAAAGACTGCCTCAGTGAGTGATAAAGCCACCAGGAAGAAGCCACCAGGGAGAGGCAAAGTCAGTCTGAGGGGATTGAGTGCTGAGTAGTTGGTGGAACTCTGGGGTTGGGACCAAATTCAGTTGCTGAACCCACTGTGCTTGACAAAGTGGATCTGAGCTGCTTCTGCCTCCTACAGCTCCACTATGAGCTACCCTGATCATCTGGTATTGTCTAATTCATGTGTCACAGCAACGCTGAGTGTGAGGTTGCATTGATCTAAACATGCAGCTAGCTCACTGCTGTGATGCTAGAATCCTCCCCCTTGCAGGACACTAAAGCAGATGTGTACAGATGTGGTGAGGCGGGGAACCCGGGAATCTGAAAGCTTATTTAGGAAGGAGACTCAAAGGGGAAGCTAAGTCCACGCTGCCCTGTGGAGTTCAAGGAGACACAATCCTAACTCTAGATGTGTGTGCCTGGAACTAAACGAGCCAACTGCTGACAAGGCTGCGAAAGATCACTGATGGCAGCTGTTATACTTCCTACCTGGAAAAGGCAAATTTCAGGCAAAAAGCATCAAACTGAGGCTAGACCTCTGTAGGCTTTAGAGCAGAAATTGCTATGAGAATACAGCCCACACGAGTCACCTTAGCACATGCAACCTTGCTGAATGATAAAGAACCTGAGGCTAGTTTTGTGATTTCGGTACTTTTGTGGGTGAGAGTGAAAGCTTTAGAGCGATTTTCTTTCTGGATACTGTAATCAATACGGCTGTCAGAGAGGCTTGGAAAGATGCGTTTACAGGGGCCAGTTCTGTTTCTTTAGGATCTAAGAGGTGCTTTTGTGGGGGATGGATTTCCAAGCAGTGTTTGAAGGAGGTTGAGGATATTGTCTATAATAGCAGGGCAGAGTGGCATGAGCATACTTAAGCATACCAAGGGCTAAAGAATGTGGTGCTGCTTGGATCTCCAGGGCCATGCCTAGTAATCCATGGGAACCATATGGTATTGGGGAATTATACCAGGGTCAGATGCATTGCAAGTTATGAATCCCTTAGAAATGTTTTAACCTACCTTAAAGCTAGCAAGCAATAATTTGACATTAACAACTGATGTTCTCTTTAGAACTCATTTGAACAAGGACTGAAACCATGTAAAATGGGTTGGAACGGTAGGACTGCACATGCTACTTTGCTAGTTTTGAGACTTAGTTTTCTCTGCTGTGAAAGGAGTCAAGGACAAGACTCAACTTCTTGTTACTCGCAACATCATCACATGGTCTCTGGTACTTGGGCATCATAGGGATAAGCTTCTCTGCAATATGTTTAGCGAATCATCAGTTTAGCTAACAATAAGTGATGGAAATGACACAGTAAAGGAAAGGTCTGAAAGTAACTCTAAAGAATCCCCAGTATAAATACATTTCATGACAGAATTCTGGAATATCATAGTAAAGTGACTGAAATCTACTAATCATTAAGCCTCATGTTCCTCCACAATATTGTACTCTCATTTAGATTGAATTCTAGAGTCAGTAGATATGAAATCAGAAATTCATTTTCATACCCATTGAACTGGCTGACCAATATGTACTATGAATTCTTTGTGCTGGTCAATGTCTGATTCCCATTTCCTCACTCACCACTGTTGCTGCGTTTCCGTAGGTCATACCCATCTGGTCCATCAGTTTCTTCAGGAACCTCCACAAGATCTGAAGTCTTGGAGAAAAGGGGAAACAGCAAGGTATGAACAATGTAATTTCAGTGGCTCCACTCAGAAAATTCTGATGCATGTAAAGAATGAAGGTGTCATTTTAATGGCTTTGTCCTAAGAATCCGATTGCTTCTGTTTGGCTAATATATATATATATATATATATTATTTTGGGTCACACCCGGCAGCGCTCAGGGGTTACTCCTGGCTCTATGCTCAGAAATCACTCCTGGCAGGCTCAGGGGAACATATAGGATGCCGGGACTCAAACCAATGACTTTCTGCATGAAAGGAAAATGTGTTTGGCTAATTTTACAGAGGTTATATCTTTCCTTTTTACTGCATGCACTTCCCTTCATTTGTCTGGTCAGCTTGGGAGTTGGAACATGAGTGTTGATCAGTAAATGCTGAATGAATGTAAGAGGCATGGAACACAGTCAGGCTTCTTCCCAGGAAGAGATAACAATCAGAATAACTACCCATGTGCTATCACTTTTCAGCAGAACTACAACTCTTTGATAAATGAGATTTAAATATTAGAGAATAACATGCAATAAATACCAACAATGAATTAAATGCTGGTTTCATTGCTGCAAAAATCAATGTTTTGTAGCATTTATTATACTTTTTCAAATAAGTCATATCTTTCTTCTACTAAGGTTACAATAAATAACAATAGCAATAATAATAACAATTCTTAATAGCTAATGATTACTGAATATCTTAACTAAATCCTTTTTTGGGGGGGCTCACACCCTGTGGTGCTCAGGGGTTTCTTTTGGCTCTGCACTCAGATATGGCTCCTGACAGGCTCAGGAGACCATATAGGATGCTGGGATTCAAACCACCATCTGTCCTGGATCGGCTGTGTGCAAGGTAAACGCCCTACCACCATGCTATCTCTCTGGCCCAGCTGAATACTTTTAATGCATTATCTCATTCATATTTTTCACAATAATTTTACATGTCAATTTTGGGGGTAAGATTTTTTTTTCAGACTTCAACAAGCTTTATTCCTCAGGGTGCCGGACACATGGTCCCCACAGAAGGGGGTAAGATTTTTAAGGTCCAGAAAGAGTCAGAAATTCTGCTTATAGTTTGATAAGTAGTAGAGATGGGCAATCTCTCTCCAGAGTTCATGACTTTTAGCACTGTACTTTATCCAGTGGACAGCTCACAGGGGTTGCAGAGAGTCTGGGGGGGGGGTTCACTCTGGCAGTGTGAAGTTGGGACTGGACACTGATGAAAATATTTATTTAAACCTTGGGAAAAGGCAAAGCTACAAGCATTCTAATGTCACCTGACAGTGAAACATTTATCCTTACACCATTGATTTCAAAGGTCCTGATCCTTCCCTCTGTCTAGCTATATGCCCTCCCCCCCAAAGAGGAATTTAGGGGTCCTTTGGGGAAAGTCACAATGTGGGAACAATATGTTTATATTTAATCATGAAGAAACACATGCCTACAAATCAACTCCAGAGACTGATTTTTGTTACAAAGCAATTTAGCTTTAAGATTATTTTCACGCTACATCAGAAAGAAGGGAAAAATGCCACAGGTTCTCAAAGTTACTTATACCCTGCTTCTTTAAAGTACACTTTTTGAACAAAAGTTTCTTTTATTATGTTAATTTAATTTTTATGAAATTTAAGATTATCCATAAACTAGCCAACTAGCACACAGAAAATGAGCTTGGATTCCACTGACCTTCCTTCAAAGCCATCCAGTCTTTTTTCATTCTAGAATATTTAAAAGTACATTAAAGGGACTATCAGGATTTAGAGACAGTCAGACAGTGACTTCTTGACAATACTTTCAAAAGCACCTGACAGCCTTGAAAGAAAATAAACTGGTGGGACCAAGCTTTGGCAGGTGGGGAGGTGCTCATTGTAGGAAATAAGAATGACAAGAGGTTGAAGTTCAATATCATTTGACCCTGCAGGGAGGAAGCAAAAATCATTTAAAAATACCAATCAAATGTTTCTATTTTCTTCCACGGAGGCAAGTTGGACTCTAGGGAAAGAGTAAAGTGACAGCTATTCAAGTCAAATTTGACTTGTCTTTGTCTTGTTGCAGTCTCAAATAATAGCTTTAGAGGGAAAATTCTAAGAAATATTTACTGAGGAAACCAGTGCTAAGAAGTACAAATGGGCTGTGAAATGCTCCTCATCACTAGTCATCAGGGAGATGCAAATCAAAACAACGATGAGATACCATCTCACACCACAGAGATTGGCATACATCACAAAGAATGAGAATAATCAGTGGTGGCGGGGATGTGAAGAGAAAGGAACTCTTATCCACTGCTGGTGGGAATGCCATCTAGTCCAACCTCTATGGAAAGCGATATGGAGATTCCTCCAGAATCTGGAAATTGAGTTCCCATTCGACCCAGCTATTCCACTCTTAGGGATATACCCTAAGAACACAAGACCACAATACAAAACCCCCTTCTTCATACCTGTATTTATTGCAGCACTATTCACAATAGCCAGGCTCTGGAAACAACCAAGATGCCCTTCAACAGACGAATGGCTAAAGAAACTGTGGTACATATACACAATGGAATATTATGTAGCCGTCAGTAGAGATGAAGTCATAAAATTTTTCTATACATGGATGTACATGGAATCTATCATGCTGAGTGAAATAAGTCAGAGGGAGAGAGAGACGCAAAATAGTCTCACTCATCTATGGGTTTTAAGAAAAATAAAAGTCATTTTTGCAACAATCCTCAGAGACAATGAGAGGAGGGCTGGAACTTCTAGCTCACTTCATGAAGCTCACCACAAAGAGTGGTGAGTGCAGTTATAGAAATAACTACACAGAGAACTACCATAATCATGTGAATGAATGAGGGAACTGGAAAGCCTGTCTGGAGTACAGGTGGGGGGTGGGGTGGGACAAAGGGAGATTTGGGACATTGGTGGTGGGAATGTTGCACTGATGAAGGGGAGTGTTCTTTACATGACTGAAACCTAATCACAATCATATTTGTAATCAAGATGTTAAAATAAAGAAAAAATAAAAAAGGAAAATAAATAAATAAATAAATATATTTAGACCTAAAAAAAAGAATGTACACCTCATTAACACTCCAAAAACTAAGTTTTATGTCATAAAAACTAGCCTGTAGGAACCAACCTTATCTAGGAACAAAGCTATTTCATACATGAAAGCAAACAGAATATCCTTCAATTGTTCCTCTATGGTTTTTATGCTATTTTTTTTTTTTTTTGTATTTGTCACTGTGAAGGGGAAATAGTGCATTGCCTGCTGTGGAGTGTAGTTGAGCATGTCTCCTTATCATGAGTTTAGCAGAGCCCAGACTGCAGGGACAGCCATCTGCTGTTATTTAGGGAGGCTGGAATCACCTTTCTGCCCTTGCCTCTCTGGGCTGCCTTCTTTTTGCTTTCCTTCCCTTGCCAACCTATACAAGCATTGGAACAGTCTTGGGTGAGATTGGAATGAAGCTATATTGGCTCTCACCAGAGACATCGACAGTTCAGCATACAGGTCAACAAAGATGGAAAGCTCTGTGCTCTATTTGTGTTTTTCTTTTGAATTGCTCTACGATTTACAAGTGTCTTGTCTTGTAAAGGGCAGTGCAGTTGCAAGCTGAGATGGAGCTTTTTATGGAAGCAACTTGCTAGTAGCAATGAGCCTCTTCACTCTCCTGAGAAAGGACATATAAGCTGGCATGTAAGGTAGGGACATGGTGAGCTTTTGACTCTCTGTCTCCAAATTTAGATCCAGCTGAGAGAACACTGTGAATGTGTGATTCAGGAGGTTTTCATTCAGAGAGGGAACATGATCTATATGAGCAAGTAAGAGAAAATGTAAAAAATAAAAAGAGGAGAGGTTTGGTTAGTGAAGTTGGGTTCTCTTAAAAAAAGCCTTAATTTAATGTAGTGATAAATTCTAATATGTATCAGAATCAACCTGGAATGATCTTTAAAACAGACTGTTGGACTCTATGCTTAAAGTTTCTGATTTTACATATTTGGGAGTATTCCAAATATCTAGAGTCCTAACAGGCCTTCAGGTTATGCTCAAGCTCTTGATATAAAAACCATACATTAAAAAAAATAAAAGCCATACATTGAGAACTATTGATTATTTTACTCATAGTTGCCCTTAGGTTGTTAGAAGTTAGGGAATTTGGTTATAGTTTTCACTTATTTATTCATTCCTAAACATACTTTTTTTGTTTGTTTTTTTTTTGGTCACACCCGGTGGTGTTCAGCTCAGGGAATACTCCTGGCTCTGTGCTCAGAAAAAACCCCTGGCAGGCTAGGGGGACCATATGGGATGCCGGGATTCGAACAGCTGTCCATCCTGTGTTGGTTGCGTGCAAGGCAAATGCCTTACCGCTGTCCTATCGCTCCCATTCTTAAACATACTTAGTGAAAATCTATGAGGCGTTTGTTCTATGTAAATAGGTGTTTATATAGAATTTTATATTGAATATATCATACACCATACACAAGTGTATGGTTCTCAGACTTTGGTAGTATTAGAGTCACACAGAAAACTCAGAGATCCACACAATCTCTAGAAACTAAGGCAAACAGACAGACCAGCAAAGGGGTCCTCTTTGTGATTCAGAAGAGATCTTTTCACAGCCAGGTTATTGTGCCCCAATAAGAAAAAGCTTCTCCATTTTGATCAGAAGCCATTTATTTCTTCCAGTCAATGAGCCACACCACAACACATAAAAAACCACCACCACCCTACGATGGTCACAAAGGGAAAGTAATGCAGAACCACATCACACTTAGGGAATGAAGATGGTAGTTCTGAATATCCGACTAATATTAGTTATCTATATAAGCTCTCTCTCTGATAAGGACTTTAGAGAAGAAACATAGAGGATATGCAAGGAACTCAAAGAGACAATGAAATTGCCATCCAATAAGACTCAAGAAAAGAAGAACAGCCCCAACAACAACAAAAGTGCCTGCAGCTGTCGAGTTGTGGTGAATGTGGGCAGCCTGATGGTTGAAAAGCAGTAGCAACAACAAAGATGCCTGCAGCAGGGCTGTAATGAGTGTGGAGTGCTCAGTGGACAAGTGAGAGTGGCCTAACAACAATGCATACTACTCATTCACACAGGCCAAAGGCTAAACAGGTTTGAGGCTTATGCAGCTGCATGACAAACTCTTACCCACATAAGTTCCCCTGGAAGCGGGGAAGACTGATAATGACATAGGAAAGAAGCACTTTGAGATCACAAGAAACCATGGTAAAGCAGCACAAAACTTCATTATACCTGGTGGGTGAAGACTGCAATCCTATAGAGCGAATAAGTATTAAACCCCTATATAATTTCTCTGAAATGGGTTTACAGTAGAAATGCTTAGGATGTTCAATGAGTTCAAAAAAACAATAACAGACTACCAAGAAAACATGGAAGGATATGAGAGCAGAAATGAGAGAAATACAAACAGAACTGACAGAACTAAAAAAAAAAACTGGTAAAAGAAATGAAAAATTCATTGGAAGGTCTCACCAGTGGAGTATAAGCTGCTGAGGGAAGACTCAATGAGCTCAAAAACGAAATGCAGAAAATCTCCAGACAAAAACAGAAGATAGGAAAAAAGCCTCAAAATAAATGAACAGAAGATATAGAAAATCATCATTTAAAAAAGGATAGAAAACAAGAGACCTTTGAAATAAATTCAACAGAAACAACTTAAGAATCATTGTTGCCCGAGATAGTTAGGAATAAAACTCTTATGAAGAAGCAATAGTCAGACATAATTGTTGAGAAGTTCCTAGAGTATTTGCACCCATATCCTGGATGCCTGAAGAATACTAGCTAAAAAGACCCACATCAAAATATCAAAAGGCACATCCTAGTCACAATGATGAAAACCATAGATAGAGATAGAATACTAAAAGCACCAATATTCAAAAAGGAAATGACATATAAAGGTGCATCCTTAAGATTTACAGCAGATTTATCATAAGCAACCCTCTAGTACCAATGGCAGTGTGGGATATAGTGGAAAAAATATAATGAAATGAATGCCTCACCATCCAGACTTTTATTCAGGTCTGAAAGAAGAACACACAGCTTCATGGATAAATAACAGTTCAGGAACTTTACAGATTCAAAACCAAATTTAAAAGAAGAATTGAAGGGGCTACTTTATGGCAAGACCAATGCCACAAACACACTAAACTTCTACAAAATGATAGCACAAAATCCCATTACAATGCCATTCTACTTCAATGCCAATTGACTAAATGTACCAATTAAGAAATACAGAGTTGCAAAAGGGATCATAAAATTGAATCCAATATTTTGCTGCCTGAAAGAAACATATTTAAATAGTCAGAGCAAACACAAACTCTAAATCAAAGCTTGGAAGAAAATTCTTCAAGTGAACAACTCCCTTAAAAAAGCCTGGGATGTCATCATAAGTCCCACCTCAGGATCTGTGCAGATACTGAGACCTCTAAACACAGAACAGAAGTCTTCCACACACCAAAAAAAAAACAAAACAAAAAAAAAAAAACCCACCACCGGGAGAGTAAAGGTTCCTGAGCAAAGTCTAGAGTTGAACCCATGACAGTATGCTCCAAGGATGGAGAAACCCCATATCTCTTAGGCCAAGTGAATTCCGTTTCGAATGACCCCAATATTTACTGTGCCAGGGCAGGAGGGAAAAAACAAAAATACAAAAAGCACAAAACCTTGGTTATTATTATATTTTTTTACCTCCATTTATTATTGTTATTATTATTTTTATTTACCTATCTATTTTGGTTGATTTCTCTGTTTGGGTGTGAGTATTGAAATTGTCCCCAATCATACTTATATTTTCTCTTCCTTTCTTTTCTTTCGTTATGTGCTATGCCATGTTTCTCATTTTAAGACCATGGCGTGTTTTTTTGTTTGTTTGTTTTTGTTTGTTTTTTGTTTGTTTTGCTTTTTTTGTTTGTTTGTCTGTTTTTTTGTGGTGCTTATCGATATAGCTGGAGCCCTCACTGGATATTTGACACTTCTTTTGGTACTGGTGGAGTGTTTCACCTTCTTTTTCTCCATCTCTCAAATTGATGATGAGAGCCTCTAGAAGGATTCCGCCCAGTGTCGGTGTATTAGACCCTTACCCCAGTTTATTACTTTTCTCTTTTTCAAACAAAACCACGCAACTTGAACTAGCTAGTCCTGCCTCCAGTTAGAGGGGGAACTAAGGGAGGCATCAAGACCAAACAGGTGCAAGACTACTAAGTTGTGGGTTAGATACAGAGGGGACCACATATTCTAGCCGCCCTGGGGTGAGGGAAGAGGAAATGGGAGGTAGGACAGAAACGGAGGTGTAGGGAGGACAATTTGGTGATGGGAATCCCCCCTGATTTTATGTAAATATGTACCTAAAATATTATTGTCAACACTATGTAAACCACTATGAGCAAAATAAAAATTAAAAAAAAAAGCCTGG
This sequence comes from Suncus etruscus, assembly GCF_024139225.1. Classification (NCBI taxonomy): domain Eukaryota; kingdom Metazoa; phylum Chordata; class Mammalia; order Eulipotyphla; family Soricidae; genus Suncus; species Suncus etruscus. The sequence goes on from NC_064867.1 coordinate 3,900,870, forward strand.
GATGGCCATACTAATATTAGACAACATAGAATTCAGACTCAAAAAAAGAGAGGAGAAAGAGAGAAGACACAGGCAGAGCGAGAGAGTGGAGCAAAATCAAGGACATTGATGGCAGGAAATGTACACTGGTGAAGGGTGTTGTATGACTGGAACTCATCATGAATTACTTGGTGTCTGTGAAAAAAATAAAAACTGTATTATGAACAGCCCTGTAGCCAAGGTGTTTAAATAAAGTAATTAAAAAAAGAGAGACTGGGTCAATGCAATGGTGCAAGTGGTAGGGCAACTGCCTTGCACACACTAAGCTACAATAGACCGCTGTTTGATCCCCTGATGCCCCATATGGTCCCCCAAGTTAGAGATTTCTGAGTGCATAGCCTGAGCATCACCAGGTGTGGCCCCAAAACCAAAAAACAAAAACAAAAAAACAACAAACCAATAAAGCAAAACAAAACAAAAAAGGAGGAACATAGATGGTCACTTCTAATAATCAAGGGACATGTACAACACGAAGAAATCACACTACTTAACATGTTTGCACTCAATGAGAGGTCCAGCAAAATGCTTAAGACAGTTGTTAATAGACTTGAGGAAAGATAGCATTAACAACACAATAGCAATTTGAGATTTCAATGTTGTTCTGTCACCTCTTGCTATATCAAAGAGGCTAAAACTTAATAAAGATATACTGGCTTTGAAGGAAGAAATGGAAGAAAGATGTTTGTAAATATATAGGACTTTTCATCTGCAAAAAGGAGAAGACATATTCTTCTCCAGTGAATATGAAACATTCTCCAAGATAGATCACATTGAAACATACCTCCAGAAAATCAAGAGGATAGAAATTGTTGTTTTTTTGCTTATTTGTTTGTTTTTGGACTGCACCATAAATCACTTCTGGCAGGCTCAGGGTACCAAATGAAATGCTGGAGATTGTACCTGGATCCATCCTAGTTTGCCATGAGCAAGGCAAATTCCTTACTGCTGTGCTATTGCTTGGCCACAGTGGATAGAAATAGTATCAAATATCTTATCAGACAATGATGCACTGAAAATGAAATTACAAACAGAAACAGATATATAGCTTTAGTACTTGGAAATTAAGCATGTTGCTCACTACTGAACAACAAGTGGGTCAGAGAAGAAATAAAACAATTTCTGGAAACAAACAAGAATGAGAACACAAACTATCAGAATTTAGAGGACACAGCAAAAGTGCTATTTAGGGAGACATTTACAGCTTGGAAGGAAGAAAGGACCCACATAAGTAACTTAATGACACAGGTTAATATATTGGAAAATGAACAGAAAATTTAAAAAACAATCTAAAACATAATGAAGGTAAGAGTTGGTTCTTGGAAAAAATTAAACAAGATCAATAAGCCAATAGCAAGATTTATAATGGAAAGGAGAGAGAGAGAGCACTAATAGACCAAATCAGAAATGAAATTGGGGATGTCACAAGAGATACCACATAAATTCAAAGGATAATCAGAAACTACTTTGAGGATATTTATGCCCAAAACAAGAGATATATGGATATATTCTTGAAATCCTAAAATCTCCCAAGATTGAACTAAAGTGATTTTGAATATCCAAAGAGACCTATCACTACCAAAAAATTAAAATAATAAACCAAATTAATAAACAAAAAATAATAAGTCAAATTTTGGTTTTGGTTTCCAAACCAAAAGCATGGACTCACATAGATTCACTTGTGAATTCTATTAGAACTTCGAAGAGGACCTACTGCCAATCCTTTTCAAGCTCATCTTGAGATCGAAGACAGAAATACTGCCAAACAGTTTCTACAAAACTAATCTCAGTCTAATGCCAAAAGAAGACAGACAGAGAGAGAGAGAGAGAGAGAGAGAGAGAGAGAGAGAGAGAGAGAGAGAGAGAGAGAGAATTACAGGCCAATATCCTTAATGAAAACAGATGCAAAGATCTTCAACAAAATACTAGCAAATAGAATACAACAATTCATCAAAAAGGTCATACTCTCTGACTAAGTGGCATTCAGCTCAAGGGTTCAGGAATGGTTTAACATATGCAAGTCAATCAATATTATATACCATTATAAAGTCATTTACCACTAGCACACAGCAAATATTCTACAGAATGGGAAATCACTAAAAGCCTTTTGTTTTCAAACAGAAAAAAAAACATGGTAGATAAAACGAACAACTCACTAGAAATACAGAGAGTAATTGAAAATATAAAAACTAGCAGAATAATGGCTACTGAAGACAGAATCAATGAACTCGAAGATAAACTGAATAATACTTCCGGACAACACTGAAGATGTAAAGGCGTCTTAAAATAAATGAACAGAAGATGGAGAACTCGAATATACAGGCTTGTTGAAATGGAATAGAACCTCAGCCTTTATGCATTCACAAAATTGTAGAGGACAGTTAGCCACAAAAGTGTACTAATCACTGGTATCAAGTAATAGACATAAAAATTAGGGTTTAAAGACACCATGCACTTAGCAACTTAGTCTTCTCAGGGAAGAAACTAGAAAAGGGAAAAAATGTATCTGAAATTATCAGATAGTAGTAGAATCAACTTGACTAATGAATTGGTTGTCCTGGTCAAGGGTCACCCAAGACTACCCCAGAGAAAGGCAGAGACAAGTAGACCCAATTATGAAGAGAACATACAATCTAGAAAGATTTCTTGGATATGAGACTTAAGCAATGGTTCTATTGTATAGAACCCTGACGTTTTTGAGAATGGTTTCTTCAAGAATATATTTGTGGTATTTCTAATTCTTCAAGTATTTTTCTGATGTCCACTATAAGACAGCTTTCTGCATTGATAATAAGAAACAGTGCCTTGAGATACACTATTTTTATCAGCATCTAGTTCAGAAAAAATATAGATGATAATTTCAATGCAACTATCAATATATCCTGTTAGAAAGGAACATTTGAAATTTTATAAAAAGCAACTGATCATGTTTGGGATAGTCTAAGAATATACCAGTTTTTGGGAAAAAAAGCTGTGTCTTAAAAATGCTTCAACTGTGGGTTGTAGTATGTTCTTCAGTGTGAAACAGTTAAAAAAACTGTTGAGTTCTAGGAAGGTGAATAATTTGGGTAGCACCATGCTAAATGTTTGAAAACATTAACAGAATCTTATTCAATTGAGAATATTGCATATGACCTTTCTTTAAAAGATTATACATACAGTATTGATTAATAGATTAAAAAGGAAGAGGAAAGCATTTCTGCCTTTATAATACTCTGGGCAAGAGATGATGAAGTTAAACTATCCAGCATAAGAAATAGGGAGAAAGGGCAATTTTGTGACATATTTTAGGATTCTGGATTAGTGGACTCAGTCATGAGTACAGCATGAGCTCAGCTGAGATCTACAGATATCAAAACCCCAAGGAATTCTCTGGAACTTGGGCAAAAAAGATAAGATGATACAGCTCATCAATTTTCATCTTAGAGATGGAAGATGAACAAGAGAAATATTAAATTAAAAAAGCAACAAATAAAAACCAGAGAAAACATTTAAAAGAAAATCAAGTCAAAGTAGACCCCTGAAATACTCTGACTTAAGAAATAACTTTGGGGCTGGAGAGATAGTAGAGCAGATAAGAGTGTTTTCCTTTGATGATCCTGGCCTGAATCATCCCTAACACCCCATCTAGTCCTCTGAGCTCCATCAAGAGTGATACCTGAGTGTAGAGCCAGGAGTAAGCACTGAGTGCTACCAAGATTTTTTGTTTCCCCATACAAACAAAAAACCCCAAAACAAAAACCCCAGGTGGGTTCTGTCTGACTCGGAAGTTCGATTTGGAGAGACCTACTGAGCAGAGGAGAGCAGAGCCCTTTAATGAGTGTGTGGTTTCCTATGATCTGAGAATGAAGGATTTTGGAAAATTTCCCTCCTAATGGGTAATATATTGTCTTAAGTTTGCAGTAATTGAAGTCCAAAGAGAACCAATGAAGGCCTAGAAATGTATTAAAAATAAAACAGCAATAACTTTCCTCAGGAGTTTGAGTGTCTCACGAAATAGATCACGAGCTACTGAGGAAGGAAGGTCTTGCATGAAACCTGGTGCAAACTTGATTGCATGAAATTTGTGTCTTACAAAGTATAAAACAAATAGGAGAATGAAATCACTTAAACTGGGATGGGATTCGAAGGAGAGCTGGATCCAGCTGCAATGTCCCTTCTATGACAAAATTTACCAGTGTGATAGAAACATTTTCTAACATTTCACAAGGAAAATATTCACTTTTTCTAATATTCACCGAGGCAGAGGAAAAACCAAGAGCATGGTCTTGGGAGGAGGAAAGCAAATTAATACCTGGATGCTGACAGGAGAAAATTAACATCCCTAGTGATTCAAGGCACATCGATTGGGTCTTTCTTTGGGGATTTTGCTTCACCCCTAATAAACCTGCCCTTAGGAGGCATTGGGGGTGAAACTCTTCACATTGCAGTGTCAGGGCCTGTTCTGCGTCCTTCCCCTGCCCTCAAAGGTGACCAGAGGAAGAAGACAATTACAGAGGTTCTGTGAGGCGAATCAGAGCCACTGCCAGAGCTGCTTTTCTTTATCCTTTGGGCCAGGGAGGTGCCGAAGCGGAGGGTCTCGTACACAGGGTCCACCTTGTTGCCACAGGCTGCAACAGAAGAGAAAGCCTCTCTGAGAGCCAAGTTTCCTCAGGCACTGTTGGACACACAGCCAACCACCTCCATTCCATATCCTGGTAGCATCTGAGAAGTTGCTTTCCCTTCACTCCCAGTGAAAATCACCAGTTTTTTCTCTCCCAGATGCAGCCTCTATAACACGTTCTGAGGAGTAAGGCCCAGAACTCTTTTTGCTCCCCATGCTTCCTAACTCCAGGCTTTCCTCCTTTGTTTTAGAATTCGATTTTCCTCTGGAGCGTGAGATTCTGTTGACCAGAATCCCAGACTTTGAGATCCTGAGTTCACAGTTAGAGGGAAGTATTTTTGAAAGATGATATTTCCAGGCTTCATAGATTTCTAATGAAAAGCTTTCTAATTGATAAATGTCTCATTTTAAACCTCCCTCTCTCCCTCCAGGAAAAATAGACAAAGAGACTTTGAGAGAGAGCTAGAGAGAGAAGGAGGGAAAGAAAGAGAGGGAGGGAGGAAGGGAGAGAGGGAGGGAGGAGAAGAGAGAGAATAAATCTGTTCAAAGCTATTGCCAAAAAAACAAAAGCAAGCCAGAAATATCTTTAAGTGTAAAAAATGTTTTTGGTTCTCATTAGAGAATATTAGGGAATTGCTGATATTCCTGGGTTTCTTCCAAGCAGTAGGCTATAATTCATATTTACAACAAACAGAAAAAGCAGCTCAGTTGTTCTTGTTTTATAGGACCCAAATGGTCAAGAAACTTGTTCAGAGGCAGTTGGTCAATGGGGATGCTAGGCTTAGAATCAGGTCTGTGGGATGCCGCATATCATGCTCTTTGCACTCCACAAATCTGCTTGATAGGTGGTAGTAATGCCAGCAGTTTCTGAGCCTTGGGTATTTTTCAAGTTTTATGGAGGCTAGGATAAAAATTTCTGGAGCATTTGATCTACCTTATGTTTCCTCTCCAGCAAAATAAACCAACAATCATAACTGCTCAACTCTCAGAAAAACACATCAATGCACCTCACTGTAGTCCTATGAGAATGTTTACCCTTTCTTGGCATTAAAAATTCAACTCAATTGTCCAAATCCCAACTTACCAATGGGCATCACTTCTTTAATGCATCCAAATTGTTCATTAATGAGCAGGGGGGAGCTGTAGTAACGTCGAAAGCCCTTTGGCTAGAGAGAAAATGAGAAAGAAAAGAGCTGAGGAGCTGAGAAAACCATCCATCCAGGAGTATTAAAAATGAAGTCAACTTGTTTCTTAAAAGGCGTTGTCATGTCATCCAATAAGATGTGGACTTGACTATAACTTATCCCGGGGTTCCTGCTTTCACTATCCTCCTTGTTCTCCTTTTGCAGACCACAATATCCTCCTATATGTCTGAGTTCCTCATTATATTCTAGGATACTAGGAATTGGTCTACATTATTTTACAATATTTTGTAATTGTGGTTCATTAAAAACATGAATAAAAATCATGAAAGGTCTAGGATATGAAAGAACTCAAGCAGATCTACTTCCCTGTGTATCACATGAACATTGCCTTGTATCATGTGTTTTATGTTCTGGATTTGCTCTGATTGTTGATCTCACATTCTTGGCCTTTGCCTCAACTCTGAGAATTACAGATGGAAAACAGGAAGAAATTGAAAATTCACAGGTTTTAGAGAAAGAGTCAGGGTTCAGAGCTGACCTTTTTAGGATTCTCTACTTAAATTTTACTTAAGTTATCAGTACTAGAAGGAAACAGTGATACATTTACTTCTAAAATTTCAGAATTCTCTCTCATGTTCTTGACACATATGATGCTTATTTGGGCATGCTAGTGATATACTTAGTACAAGGGAAAGAGGATCTCTAGCTCCTCTCTGGAAACAGGTCTTTGGTGACACTATGATTTTTCAGACTGCTGATCCTGTCTTTTCAAAAAGAAATTTAGTATTTATTTTCTCTAAGACTGGTCTTACATTCATATTCTAAATAATCATACTCTAAGTAACTATAGAGATGACATTCTTAGCATCTTCAAGAAGTGTTCTAAGCTGCATTTTATTACATGTATGACACATGTAACAAAAATCACATTCTTGAGATGGTATGGATAATCCAGAGTGGGCCAGAGGCATCAACCTTGCTTGGCTTAGTTAACATAATGTGCTATGGTAGTGTAGAGTTTCAATAATCTGCCCACTTTTGGAGGCTGCTAACCTTCAGTATTATTATTATTTTATTATTTATTATTTTACACTCACTAAACTCTGAGTGAAGCATAGGAGTGACCAATAACCCTAGTCTACTTATGGCAGGAGGGGTTCAAAGGATTCTGACTTTCACCTTTATCCTGAACAGCCCCAGAAAGTGAGATTTTCAATATGATTACTGAGAAGGTCCACTAGGAAAAGCTGGTCACCTTCTTTAGGATGCTTAGTCCTTTTCAAATTTGAGATATTTATTGCTTACAAACTCCTGCTTCTGTCTGATCATTATAACTCGGAAGCCAAGCTATCAGGCCAGAGACTTTGGAGATACCTTTCCAGTGTCTAGTTCTCAGAATGCAGGAAGTTTGGAGGTTACTCCTGGCACCTGTTCTTACCAGCTTGCCCATGCACCGCTGGGGTGCAAGGCCATCCATGCACTTGTGGTGGATGCTCATTTTACAGGCTTTGCAACGCAGTCCATGTTTAGCATTTGTTCCTGTCAGACATATGGTGAGGTTTTGTTAGAATACCCTGTCCTGTCAACTAGAATAAAATCAACTGAAAAATGGTTAGTATCATAATTCAGTTTATTCTTCTTAGACTTGTGCAAGATATTTGCAAAATAAACAAAATATTATGATATGCTGATCTTACCCCACATTTCCTACTTTAGGTATCAGCTGTGGTTTCCATCTGAGTTCCATCTCATCCTCCTCCTCCTCTCCCCTCCCAAGCCCATACACATACTCTTTTCTTATGCATCACTTTTAAAAAATCTTGGCTTCTTCCACTCTTCCACTTTCATTGTTTGATCAATTTAGCTTAGCAAACATTTATTTTCTCTTTACACAGTTAGTTAGTTTTGCTCTTTACAAGTTTCGTTCATTAATACAAGCCCTAAGAATGTGCCATATTTTACTTGAATTTCAGAATTACCGAGTCTGACTGGATGGACAGACTTTCAGGTAAAGGATTAATACAGAGAGAAATAGCACTGTCTGGGTGCAAATGAGGCAGATGGGTTCACAAATGGGGGGGTGTGTGGTTAAGAAGGGCTTGATCTAAACAGCAAGTCCTTCCTGGTGAAAGAGGAAGAAGAGATGCGCAGCAAGGAAATTACTTCTCAGGAAGCCATTTGCATTTTAAGGTAAGAAATAATTGTAAGGGGGTGAGCAGGAAGCAGTGAGAGGAGGAGGAGATGCAAAGAGGCATCTTGGCATCTACATCACTGCATCAAGGTTCTAAGTAGCAGCACTAGGAAGATACATAGGAGAGTGGGGTGGGTGAGTTCCTGGAAGTTTTAAATTGTAATATATTATATGTATTAATTTTTCTTCCCATATAGCCCAAATCATACCTAAGCTCTGACATACCAAAATGTGGTGGTTAGCTCCAACCAGGTCTCAAAGGTGAGATATCAACATGAATTATACAGCTTTTTTTTGTTTTTGTTTTTGTTTTTGGGCCATACCCTGTATGGAGGTTACTCCTGGCTATGCACTCAGAAATTGCTCCTGGCTTGGAGGACCATATGGGACGCCGGGGGATTGAACCGCAGTCTGCCCTAGGCTAGCACAAGCAAGGCAGACACCTTACGGCTTGCACCACCACTCTGGTTCTGGATTCTACAGCTTTTTGATGGCCAAGATAATTAAGTATATTTAAAATTAAGGAGAAAAATAGAAGAAATGAATAAAGGTTTTCTCTGTCTTTTTGACACTCTAAAATTATCAGAGGTGGGGATTTTTCCCTCTTCCCTCAGTTCTACTCAGAATAGTTTTAAAAATATAATTTTAATATTTTGGTATATGTCCAATGGAGTCTTTGTACACTCTATACTTGGAGCTTGTGAAGGTGAGAAGTCGTCCCATTAGCCTACCCAGGTGAAACATCATGTCACGAAAGGTTATCAGAATAATTGTGTGAGTACTTCCTATGGAGATATGGTCATGTGTAATGTTGCCGACACAGACTACTGGAGAGGCAATGGGACTCCCTGTATTCAAGGAAACATGAAAATTTATGTGCCCAAATGCTCTGAGCTAAAAGGATCCAGGGTCACACTGTACATCACACTGACTATAGATAAAAAATGAGGTTATTCTAAGATTATATACGAAGTCCAATTATTTTCCATCATTACTTTTATATCTAATCATATCTTTTGTCTAGATTAATTCCTAATTAAATTCCATTTATCTATTTTCCACAATAAATAGAAGGCATGTAAAATAAATACTTTAAAATAATTTTAATTTTCTTCCCCTCTGACTTAAAAATATTACTTTGTCTTTGTCTTTCTTGCATTGCATAACATACTCACTATGCCCACTAGAGGAATTTATTTTGTCAGGTGAGAGCCATTTCTATCTTTATCTCACGCCAACTAACTACTCTGTATTCTGGCCACATGGTCTTCTTTCAGTTCCTCAAATGCACAAGTGTTTTTTTCTTTAAAAATTTATGCATGCTGTCTTGGTTCCTGGAAAACTGTTCTATTACTCTTTGTTTGGCTAGTAACCCATCATACTTCAGATCTCTTGTCATGACTTTCTTGGAAACATTCCCTTTCTCTTGTCTAAATAATTTTTTTCTATTAGTCTTTCTAATAACACTTTGTTATCTTTTTTATTATCTTTAACAACAGTCAACACAATCATTTTTAATTTGCAAGTCTCTAAATACCTTTCCCTCTGGATTGTGAGCTCAATGAAACCAAAGACGCTGCTTGTTAATTTGCTACTGTATGATAGATCTGAGATAAATTCTCAATACATATGTTTAAAATAAAATAATGGATAAATAAGGATAAATAAGGTAGTCAATAACACATGCATTAAAACATCAGTGGCTGATTTTGGATAATTCATCAAAGTTGTTTATAGATGGTGTAGAAATTGCATTCATGAGATAAAAGACTTGATAATCTATATGTACAATTTTATTTTTAATACATGAAGCTTAAAAGTAGAATTGGAATAATTAAACAATAAAGGAAAGGAAAACAATAACACTGCACTTGGTTGGGGAAGGCAACTAAGTAAAATTTTTGATTGGGCAAATAAAGACCTATAAACTCTTCAGAAGATATTGTCTGAAAATTCTCTCCAGGAAGACATCACTCATATGAATGCTTATTGTTATGACCAAAGAAAGTCAAAGTGACATATAAACAAACAAAACACAAATTATTGGGTATGTGTACTTGCTCATAAATACTAGTTAGGAAGTCTCTTTTCCTTTTTTGAGAATAACCACTTAGCTGAAAGATTGCAATGCCTTCAAAATACTGAATTTAAAGCAATCACTTATTTTTCCTTTTCAAATTAAAGTGTGCTATTTGAACTCTATGTGAGAATGTAAGCAAAATTGCAAAACCGAAAGATTTCATTGTGTACTAGACTCTGAAATAGTGTTATTATATATTAAGATATTTTTCTTAGACCCGAACACGGTAATTTCCGTTTCCCTAGTCTGATCTAATATACTCTACTGCTTTATATGAGTCAGACCACCTGCAATTATTTGGTATTAGGTGTTCCAATTTCTATTGTGGAATAACAAAAGGGATTGAAGATGAAGTTTTATATTTTGAGGCACAGAGACTAGTTCAAAGGAATATTTCACATTACAACAGTGACGTTAGTTTATTATTGCTAGGTATGGAGTTGCTATGGTCTGGCTTGTTCTATTACTGGTGACTTTCGTCACAAGGATGTCATTGAATGACCTCTACATATTATTTATATGGAGAACATGTGATTTTTTAAATTCAAATATCTCATTTTGGCTCTTTAAATACGAAAATTATTATTATTATCATTATTCCTAGACCCTTAGGTATCTCATCATTCCTTTGGAATAATGCTACATAATCTAAAGGAGTTTACATGTTAGTCCTTGGAAACATAAATATTTCTCTAAACTTTTTGGTGATCATGGTTGAGACTACATAATCAATACCAAGGTAGACTATCACATGGTATAGATATATATATATATATACATATAGATAGATATCTATCATATGGTAGATAGCAATAATAGGTGCCAAATAGCTCTAAAGTTCCAATCTTAGAATTAACATAGCAGATAGAAATTACAAATAACAATTATTGGGTGGAGTGACAAGAGAAAAAACTTACAGCATATATTTGAAAACTAAAACAATGAAAAGTAAACAATATAGCAGAAGAATGTTTTCTTTTATTATGATTAATAATTATTTTATTTAAGCACAATGGTTACAAACATGCTTGTATTTGGGTTTCAGTCATAAAAAGTACACTTCCCTTCACCAGTGTAACCTGCCCATGCTCATGTTCCTCATATCCCTCATCCCTCACCCCGTGCGTGTCTTCAATACAGGCATTCTATTTCTATCATTCACTACCATCGTCACGATAGTATTTTAGTTAATTCTCTAACTGCACTCACCAATCTATGTGGAAATCTTCATATCAAACCTCATGTTTATTGTCTCTGGGTATTATTATCATACTATCTTTTATTTTTTCTTAAATCTATCAGTTGAGTAAGTCTAATTTGTGTCTCTCTTCCTCTGGCTCATTTCACTCAGCATAATAGTTTTCATGTCCATCATGTATAAGAAAATTTATGTCTTCATTTTTCCTGACAGCTGCGTATATTCCATTGTATATATGTACCACAATTTCTTTAACCATTCATCTGTTGTCAGGCATCTGGGCTATTTCCAGATTCTGGCTATTTAAATAGAGCTGCAATGAACAAAACATTGTAGAAGTTATTTTTGCATTGTGTTTTCATGCCCCTAGGGTTTCTCCCTAGGAGTAGTATAGCTGGATTATATGAAGTCAAGTTCCTTTTTTTTTTTTTTGGTGGAACCTCAATAATGTTTTCCAGAAAGACTGGACAAGACGGCATTCCCACCAGCAATGAATAAGAGTTCCTTTCTTCCCACATCCCTGCCAGTACTGATAGTTCTTGTTCTTTGTGATATGTGCCAGTCTCTGTGCCATGAGATGGTACCTCATTTTTTTTCTGAATTGTATCTTCCTGATGATTAGTGATGTGGAACATTTTTTTCATATACCTTTTGTCCATCTGTATTTTTTCTTTGAGTGTCTGTTCATTTCTTCTCTGATTTTTTGATGGACTTAGATTTTTTCTCATTAAGGTTTTGAAGTAACTTGTATATCTTTAATATTAGCCCCATATCTTATGGGTATTGGGTGTATAGATTCTTCCATTTCATGGGTGTCCTTTGTGTCATTTTCACTATTTCCTTTGAGATACAGAAGATTTTCAGCTTAATATAGTTCCATTTATCCCTGCTTCTACTTGTTTGGACAGTGGTGATTTCTCCTTGAAGATGGCGTTAGTCACAATGTCATGGAGTGTTTTACACATGAGTTCTTCTAAATACCTTATGGTTATAGGGCTGATATCAAGGTCTTTAATCCACTTGGATTTAGATGGAGTTTTGCTTTTGCCTTTTTTGCATGTGGCTGACCAGTTGTCCCAACACTACTTTTTGAAGAGGCTTTTCTTGCTCCATTTTGACCTTACTGCCTCTTTATCAAAGATGAATTGATTGTATGACTGGGGGACATACTTTAAATACTCAAGTCTATTTTATTAATCTGAGGATCTGTCTTTATTTCAATACCATGCTGTTTTAATGACTATTGTTTTGTAGTACAATTTAAAGCTGGGGAAAGTGATTTCTTCCATCTTATTTGTAAGGGTTGCTTTAGCTATTCGTGTGTGTTTATAATTCCAAATAAATTTCATGAGTGTTTGGTCCACTTCTTTGAAGAATGTCATAGAAGGTGTTCATAGAGTAATTGCATTAAATTATACAATGCTTTTGGGGATTATTAATATTTTAATGATGTTAATCCTCCCAATCCATGAATAGGGTATTTTTCTCCATTTTTTGTGTCCTCTTATTTCTTGAAGCTGTGCTTTGTAGTTTTCTATGTATAGGCCCTTCTCCTTTTTAGTTAAATTGACACCAAGATAATTGAGTTTTTGTGGCATGATTGTGAATGGGATTTTTTTGGGGGGTGGGGTCACACCTGGCAGCACTCCTGGCTCTACGCTCAGAAATTGCTCCTGGCAGGCTCGGGGGACTTTATGGGATGCCGGGATTCGAACTACTGTCCTTCTGCATGCAAGTCAAATGCCTTACCTCCATGCTATCTCTCTAGCTTGGAATTTTTTCTTAGTGTCCGTTTCTTCTCTATCATTATTTGTATACAATAAGGCTACTGATTTTTGCATGTAAATTTTGTAGCCAGACACTTTGCTATAGGAACCCATTGTTTCAGGAAGCTTTTTGGAAGTCTTTAGGTTTTTCCAAACAATATCATGTCATCTGCAAAAAGTGAGAGCTTGACTTCTTCCTTTCCTATCTGGATGCTCTTAATATCTTCATAAAAATATTTGCAAGTGTATCTGTCTCTTCAATTTCCTGGTATATCCTGAAAAGTATTAGGATAGGTCCTTTACAAAGTTTGAAAGAATTAGTGAATCCATTTGGGTCTGGGATTTTGTTTTTGGGAAGTCTTTTGATGATCATTTAAATTTCCTCCATAGTAATGGGTCTGTTTAGATATGCTGGATCATTCTGGTTTAATCGTGGAAGGTTATAAGAGTCCAAGAATTTATTCATTTCTTCCGGTTCTTATGTTTTGTGGCATACAATTTATCAAAATAGTCTCTGATTAACTTTTGAATCTCTACAGTATCTGTAGTGATCTCCCCCTTTTCATTTCTTATAGTTTATTAATTTCTCACTTTCCTTTTTCTTTGAGTTGTGCTAGTGGTTTATAAATCTTGTTTATTTTTTCAAAGAACCAACTTTTGCTTTTGTTGCTCCTTCAGATTGTTTTTTTGATTTCCACTTCATTAATTTATTCTCTAAGCTTTGTTATTTCCTTCTGCCTTCCTATTTTTTGGTTCCTTTAGTTGATAATTATCTAATTTTATAAGCTGCGTCATTACACTATGTAGGCCTGTTCTTCCTTCCTGATGTATACTTGAAGAGCTATAAATTTTCCTCTTAGTGCTGCTTTTGCTGTGTCCCATAAATTCTGATAATTTTTTCTTCATTGCCATTTGTTTCCTGAAATATTTTGATTTCCTCTTTGCTTTCATCTTGGACCCACTGGTTGTTGGGTAGTGCTCTGTTTAATTCTCAGGAGTTAGAGTTTTTATTTCTGTGTTCCTTTGTATTTCACTTCTAATTTCAGTAAATTGTGATCTGAGAAGGTATTATGTGAGTATTCTCTCCCCCAACTGCTTGTTTATACCACACCTGGAATTGGTGGGTAGAGGAGTCTACATAGGGGTAGAGAGGGATTAATAAGGAGAGTTAGAGAGAGAGAAGGGTGGCAGAAATGAGAATCAACAGCAATATTCAACAGAAAGATTCAGCATCAGCAGTTGAGCATCAGCAAAGAAGCAGCAGTAGTGGCATCAACAAAGGGAGCTAGTCAGCAAGGAAGCCTGGAAAAAGCAGCTGAAAGGGAGACAGAGACTGAGAAAGCCAAAAGGAGTAGAGAAGTAGCTTCTAGGAAAAGGCTTAGCATAGAAGCCATGTAAGGAAATGTATATGTTAGGTTAGGACCATGAAATAAAGCTGGCTGACTCCTGGAACTTAATCTGACTGCTTTGTGAATCTCTCCACCCTCATCTTTCAGCCTTCAGACCTGCCAGGCCATAGGTACTGTAGGAGCAGGGTCTAGCCCAGAAGGCCTCACCATCCCCACACCAGCTCTAGGATTCATTAATTTTTCCCTTTTCTCCCCTCCCCAGGACTCATTAATTTATATTAAAACAACAATAGTCAAATTTCTTCCATTTGTCTTTTCAAAGCTAGTATATTCTTGTTGAGTTTCAGCCTGGTTGACCTATCAAGGGATGACAAGGCAGTGTTGAGGTCTTCCACAATTATTGTGTTGCTATTGATGTCTTCTTTCATATCTGTCAATAATTGTATTAACTCTTTTGCTGGTCCCTCAATGGGTGTGAATATGTTTAGGAGTGTGATTTCTTCATGTTGTATATATTCCTCAATTAGTAAGAAATGTCCATCCTTGTTCCTTACTATATTTTTGAGTCTAAAGTTTGTGTCATCTGATGTTAATATGGCCACTCAGGATTTTTTTAAATTTTTGGGCCACTCCCAGTGACTCTCAGGGGTCACTCCTCACTATGCGCTCAGAAATTGCTCTTGGCTTGGGGGATCATATGGGATGTCAGGGGATTGAACTGCAGTTTGTCTTGGGTCAGCCATGTGCAAGGCAAATGCCCTACCTCTGTGCCATTGCTCTGGCCCCCACTCCAGATTTTTTAAGGGAGTTGTTTGCTTGGATGATTTTCCACCAATCTTTGATTTTTAGTTTATGATTGTTTTGACTATTCAGATATGTTTCTTTTAGGCAGTATAATGCTGCATTCAGCTTTTTGATCCATTTTGCCACTCTGTGTCTCTTACCTGGTGCATTTAGTCCATTGACAATGAGAGAGATTTCTGAGCTGTTGTTTATCTGTGAAATTCTGTATACTTCCTTCAAACCTGAAAGTGATTGTGGTTGGGTGTAGTATTCTAGGGGAAAAATTTATTTCATTGAGTTTTGTCACTATATCCCACCACTGCCGTTTGGCTTTGAGGGTTTCTTGTGACAGGTCTGCTGTAGATCTTAAGGGTGCTTCTTTGAATGTAATTTCCCTTTTTGATCTCACCGCTTTCAGTATTCTATCCCTATCTGTGAGATTCATTATTGTGACTAGGATGTGCTTTGGGGTGCTTTTCTTCAGATCTCTTTTAGCTGTTTGGGCATGCAGGATTTGGTTTCATGCAGTCTTTAGCTCTGGGAGTTCTGTGCAATGATGTACTTGACTGTTGATTCTTCCTGGGAATTTTCATCCTGGGTTTCTGGAATTCCAATGATTCTTATGTTGTTTCTGTTAGATTTATCAAAGACTTCTATTTTCATCTGTTCACACTCTTTAAGTACTTTTTCCATTGTCTGATCATTTGCTTTAAGACTCTTTTCTGATCTCTTCTGCTGTATGGAGTTGTTATGCATCTCATCTTCTAGCTCACTGATTCTGTCCTCAACTGCTGTTACTCTGTTGGGGAGGCTTTCCTTTGAGGTTTTTATTTTGTTTATTGAATTTGTCAGACCTGTTATTTCAGTTTGGAGTTTTCTGATTTCTATTTTCTTATAGTCTTTATTCTTATGTGTATTCCGTTCAGCTCTATCTATGCTTTATTTGATTTCTCTGAGGATCATCTATATTTCTTCTCTAAATTCCTTCTGAGAAGTAAATTAGGTGGTTGGCACTTTTCGGGTCATCAGAGCTGCCATCTTCATTCTCTATGTCTGGTGTTAGCCTGCATTGTTTCCCATTTTGCAACTGCTTTGTGGTTTTTTTTACTACATGTTATAGTAGATTTCATTGGCTAGAAGATGCACTTGGCTGTGAAGTGGAATGGACACACTCCTCTTGCTTCTCCCTGCTTGGGCTTTTCTGGCTTTCCTCCATTGCACAACTTCATCAGGGGTTTCTGGGCAGGAGTTGACCTCAAAACTCACAGCAATGTTCTGTTGCATCCCCTTGCAGTGGTGTTCAGTGGTCGTGATCTGATCATTAGTTTTAAGCCTCTTTTCCAAAATCTTCTGTTTTATGGTGTTGCTAAGCATCTTATCTTCCAGCTCACTGATTGTGTTCTCAGCTGCTGTTACTCTGTTGGAGAGACTTTCTAATGATGTTTTCATTTCACCTACCAAGTTTTTTCAGACCTGTCACTGCATTTGGTGTTTTATTATTTCTATTTTCATGTCCTTTTGATTCATTTTGTGCTTCTTCCAGCTTTCTATGCTTTCCTTGAGTTCTGTGAGGATCCTCCATATTGCTTCTCTAATTTACTTAACTGAGAGGATAAATAAGTGATTAGCACTTTTTAGGTCATTAGAAATGCCATCTTCATTCTCTATGCAGGGTCGAGCTCTATGTTGTTTCCTCATTTTTATGCTTTTAATGTGGTATTATATGTATTGTGCTGGAGTTCATTGGCTAGAAGATATGTGCACCACAAAGCCAAGCATAGCGACTGGATTCCTCTGGTCAGAAGAAAGAAGTATTTTACTTCGTTTTGTTTTTGTTTTTTGTTTTTTGTTTTTTTTTGAGGGGGGGTCACACCCGGCAGTGCTCAGGGGTTACTGCTGTCTCTACGCTCAGAAATCACCCCTGGCAGGCTCGGGGGACCATATGGGATGCCAGGATTTGAACCACCGACTTTCTGCATCCCAGGCAAGTGCCTTACCTCCATGCTATCTCTCCGGCCACTTTTAAACCTACCATATATATATATATATATATATATTTTATTGTGGCCAAAGTAAATTACAAATCTTTCACAGTGATATCTAAGATACATAGTGACAATAAATGAGAGTTAGTCCCACCACTAGTGTTGTTCTCCTTCTACCCCTGGTCTCAGCATGCATCCCATATCTCCCTCCTTTACACCCCAGAATGCTAGTGTAACTGGTCACCACTTGTACTGCTTGTTATGTTGGGTATCTGTTCTGTTGTCACTAACTTTGGGTTTGGAGTTCAAGTCTGATCTTTCTTTCTCTCTCTCTCTCTTTTTTTTTTTTACTATAAGTTCGTACAACTGTCTGGTCTTGGTTCCATCCATTTTCCCCCTCAATTTGTGAGGCTGAATAAGATGTTTCAATTTATGTGGTTCTGTTGGAGGTAAAAAGGGGAAAAAGGAAAGAAAGAAAAAAACTGGGAGGAGTTCATCTAGGTGTTATAAATATCTAAAGGGAAAAAAAAGAAGAAAAAGGTAAAAACCAAAACCAAAAACAACAAAAACTAAAAAAATAACAAAAACAACAACAAAAACCAAAAACAAAGCAATAACAACAAAAAAGACAAAGTACAAAAAGAATGAACATAAAACCAGAACCAGCAACTACGAAAAACAAATGAGCAACAAAAGAAAACAAAACAAAAAACAAACAGTAAAAGAAACAAAACATCAAAATAACACCAATTAAAATAACCCTCAAACCAGCAACTACATAAAAAAGTTTGTATTTCTTTTTCTTTTCTTTGCTTTTCTTATTTCATAGGCACAGTATATACTGGGGAAAGTAGAGAGGGAATTCCCTTGGACTAAGAGGTACTGGGTTTCTCTGCCCTTGAAGAATACTGTCATTGGACCAACTACAGGCTCAGTATATGCTCATTTTCACACCTCAAGGTCTTTTAATGGCGCCAGGCAATTTTTCACTCAGTTGTGGATGATAAAGTCTGGCCTCTCTAACTAGAGATCTTGGTATTTACTATGGTCATAGATAGAGCCTAAGTTAGAGTCATTCTTTGCCGTTCTAGTTCTTTTATAAATGGTGGTCTTGGTTTTTCCACTCATCCTAGGACAAAACCTGGGATAGAGTTTTTTCATTATGTTTCCAGAAGTTCTGTTCCATTGCAGTTGTCAAAGTCAGACCTCTGGGATTGGAGAGCTTGGTTTTTGTACAGATCCTAGGCCGAAGACTAGGCTAGGGTCTTTTTTATTGATCCCAGGGTAAGTACTGCCCTGTATTGGCTGTAAAAGTCAGTCTTCTGTAGTTGGCAATCTTGGTTTTTTGCACATATCAAAGGGCAATGTGTCTTCTGATTTCCTCTTACTGTTAGGGCAACCTGCTCTTAGTTCAAGTTATTGCCACTTCTTCTTTGTCAGGATGTCATATCAAAACTGGCACAAGTTGGTGCTAGGGCAGTATTAGGAATTTCCCAGGGGAGTTTGGTTTCTGATTCTGTTGTAGGGAGTTGTGTTGGTTCTATATGTGGTGTGTAGGTCTCTGGATTTGATGGCTGATGCCTGATCATATGGAGTCTAAGTTGGGTCCACATGGCACATGTTCAGGGTTGGAGGAATTTCTATTTTTTTATGAGGTGGACAGACAGATGACCCTCTAGGTTATCATTTTCTTAGTGCCAATGGCTGTCTAGAATCCTCCCAAGGGTATTTCACCAGTAGGCCCACTGGGAAGCCTCACCCCTGCACGGACAGTTGGTAAATTAGAGATATTTTTGGAATTCATGTTATGGAACTGACATTATGCTTCCTTCACAACTAACATCTAATTTGTCTTTATCCTTTCTGGAAGATATAGCCTTGATTAAATTCCCTTTACCTGGATAATTTCAGCACCAAATTATAGACATCATGGAACAACCTTTTTCGTTCTCTGTAGTTCTCTTTAGTTTCTGCTTCTGGGGATATCTCTAAACTTGTTACCTCTTATAATAGAATTTATATGTAAAAAGGTTTGGTCAGGATGCAGATTTAGGCTGTTGAACTTTTCCTAGAAATAAGAATTGCATCTCTTTAGATATAGTTCACCTCCTTCATTTTGACCTTTAAACAATGGAACCTCTCCCCTTGAAAACAGGAACTTGACACAGAATTTCTACTTCTCACTAATCCCTTATTTTATATCTGAGGCTAGCTTGCCGGGGACTGCTTTGAGATATTTAAATTAAACTTCTCCTTAAGGGCCCGGAGAGATAGCACAGCGGCGTTTGCCTTGCAAGCAGCCAATCCAGGACCAAAGGTGGTTGGTTCGAATCCCGGTGTCCCATATGGTCCCCCGTGCCTGCCAGGAGCTATTTCTGAGCAGACAGCCAGGAGTAACCCCTGAGCACCACCAGGTGTGACCCAAAAACCAAAAAAAAAAAAAAACTTCTCCTTAAGACTTTTACTTAATATTAGGTTTATTCAGGTCTGCATACCACGCTAGCCAAATGTATTGTTTTATTATTAACCTGTGTTTTGTAATTGTAAGCATCCTTTTCATACTTCTGTCCAGCAAAAATACTTTATATAACCCTGGCCCTTCATATTAAATTTTAGAACTTTATTCTCCCACATAAAACTTGTGTGGCTTCTAATTTCTTAATATTTTGCTGCACATGTATCTACTCTCCTCGAGGGAACTCAAAGGAGTTCTCTAACTCAATCAGACCCTAAGAGCTAGTTTGCAACAGCATACCAGTGTTTAAAAGAAAAAAGGGGGGGAGAAATGGTATATATATCTCTATCTCTAACTATATGCACAGAGATATCATTTTGTGGCTTTTAGCAAGCTGACCAGATTATGACTTTTGCTTTTCTTATCTAGTTTCTCTCTTTTGCTTTTCTTATCTAGTTACCATGATCTCTTTTGCTTTTCTTATCTAGTTACCAGTTTCTCATCTTCTTAGACCCCAATTAATATATTTCAAAACTTCCTGCACACATATCCTGTTACTCCCTCAACCACAGGACTGATTACTCTTCCAGTTTGGGATGGTAGCTCCTGAAAGCTGGACTCTGCAGTTGGGAAATTGCTCTCAAAAGAGTGTAGTAGTCTAGTATACAATGAGTTCATGCAGTTCTCTGACAGAGAAGTGTTCAGGTATAGAGTTTGAGACTCTAAATCATTAACACTATGGGAGGAGCTAGATTTCTTTTTGAGACCCTGACATCCTAGCCATCTTTATTGTTTGGAATCTCACAAGGCTTGTCTTGCTCTTTATAGAGTGCAAATGTATCCTGTGCCTGGGACTCAGGACTTTCCAAGATTCTGGGTAAGTCCAGGGTCAGTCCAGACCAGATACTGTCCCATGAGATTCGTGCATGAACTAGAAAATCAGCCAAAAGTTTATTTTTGGAATCACTTCTTCAGTTTCTAGCTACTAGTTTTCCATAACCTCCCTACAGCAAAAATTTATAACTATCTAGAGCAGAACCAATTTCTTCACCCTTTTCTTTGGATTATGGACTCCTCAAAGCTAATAGCTTATACTGGGCCTCTGCTTCCTTCTGACAGGAGTTCTCAGCATGCCTTCCCTCATGAGCTACATTAGCTTTTATTCATCTTTTTACTATAGCTTTTAATAATAATTTCATAAAGATATAGAATTTCATGCTGAATTTATCTCACATATATACATATATAATCCAGAAGTACCTGCCACTGTTGAACTAAATATGCCTAATTATAGAAATATCTAAGTATAACATTTTACTCATGGTTTCATGTATTGACTCAACGACAACAAACTTAATTCATACATATAAGTAATGATATGAATGATTACACGTATAAAGGAATGTATGAATTCTCTAGTATTCGTGCCAATGTAAAGATATAGGTTTCAAAATAAAGCATAGTTTCAAAATCTGAGCAATTGCAGAAAAGTTGGGAGAAGCCGAGTGAATACCATAATGAAATTAAAAGTGATATATAAGAACTATGGAATGCATTTACATTTATTTCATGGGTTACTTCTCTTTGCTGCCAAGTAATGATATAGGGACAGTTGATAAAATTCAAAAATCAAAATAAGTTAGCCAGCTAAGTCCAAGTAAGCTATAATGATGATTCTGTCTCTTCTCATGTGAACAATTGTGATCTGGAAGAAAAACAAATAAAATGAGAAAATACAAAGAGAATTCAGATCTAAGAAGTTTTT
This sequence comes from Suncus etruscus, assembly GCF_024139225.1. NCBI lineage: Eukaryota > Metazoa > Chordata > Mammalia > Eulipotyphla > Soricidae > Suncus > Suncus etruscus. Next base: position 3,922,226 of record NC_064867.1, read on the forward strand.
CTGAACTTACAACCGAGTTCCAGAAGTCAGAGTTAGTAATTCACATTTTGATTTTGCAAAAAAAAGTAGGAAGGAGTAAAATATTATTGAGTCCTTGTGCATTGCTGGACATTATTTTTATTTTTTAATATACTACTGAGCTATGCTCCTTCTATTTCCAATTCATTTAGCAATTTTTGTTATAAATAGATATTGAATATTGTTTAATACATTTTTAGATTCTATTACATGATCATATGAGTTTTTGTTGTCATGGTGTATCATATTAATTGATTTGTGCATCTCCTGGAATGAGTCATATGTGGTATTGATGTTTCATGAAATTCAATTTGACAAGATTTTGTTGAGAATTACATACATACATATATATCATAGAGATAACTCTATAAGTTTATTATAGTTATCCTTTTCTAATTTGGATAATAGAGTGATTTTGGTTTGGAGAATGTGTCTGGGAATGTTCCTCTCTTTCTTCAGATAAAAATTTTTTTTTAAAAATTTCCCACATCATTAATAATCAAGGATATGCAAATAAAATTATAACAGGATATCATGTCATACCACAGAGAATGGCACTCATCACAGAAAATAAGAATTAGTGTGGGCATGGATACGGGGAGAAGAGGTCTCTCATTCACAGCTGGTGGGAATGCTGACTGGTTCAGTCTTTATGGAAAAAGATAAGGATATTCATCAAAAATCTAAAAATTGAGCTTCTGTATGATCCAGCAATATTTCTCCTAGAGATATACCCTAGGAACCCCAAAACACAATACAGAAAAGCCTTTTGCACTCCTATGTTCATTGCAACACTGTTTACAATAGCCAGATTCTGAAAACAAGCCAAGTGCCCAAGAAAAGATGAAACAGAAACTGTGATATATTTACATGAATACACGCAACAGTTAAGAATAATAAATTATTAAAATTTGCATATATATGATGTCTATAGAGAGTATTATGCTGAGTGAAATGAGTCAGAGGGAGAGAAATAGACATAGAATAATCTCACTCATTTTTGGAATATAAGAAAAAAGATAGTATGGTAGTAATATTCAGTGAAAATAGAGATGAATGTCAGGAGGACCAGTCCAGGTAAGAAGCTTGCCACAAATAATGCAGCACTCTACTTATTGTCGTTATGACAATAATAGTTGTAACTGATACTCTGGACAAGAATTGGGTGTTGGACAGAGATAAAGTGATATGTATGGGACCCCTTCATTAGCAATAGTGCAAACTACAATGTCTAAAAGAAAAAAAGGAAGAGAGAAAAAGAAAGAAAGAGGAGAGAGTGAGACTAAAAAAATGTCTGCCTGTCCCAGAGGTAGGCATGGGGGAAGGTGGGAGGGAAACTGGGGGCATTGGTGGAGGGAAATGTTCATGGGTAAAGGGTCATGTAAATTATAAGATTTAAATTCAATCATGAACAGCTATAACCATGGTGATTAAATAAAAGGAAAAGAAAATAAGAGTTAAAGATTCTACTTCTTGAGAGTCCAGAGCAGTTCTCAGAAACACTCAGGAGGACAGTGTAGGAAATAGGGCATTTTTCTTACTGCTGATTTATTGCCAGGATCTCTAAGCTGATGATTACAAGTAAGATCAATAATGCATTAGAAGTCAAGGCTGTAGAAGGATTAGTCAATAAGTATGCACTGATGTTTTGATATGCACTTATTCAGGTTTTTGCTTTTTGTTTTGAAAATGACACTAATGCCATAAATGCCTTTAATATAATGTTTTCTATTGGTTGATATTTTTAAAAGGAAGATTGGGGCCATTAAAAACAGTAGGCAGGAAAAAGTGCAAAGTGGTCATTTATAATTTACTTATACATTTATGCATCCCATTACAGTTATGTGGTCATACTTGGATATTTTAATATGCATATGTATATATAGCACAAAGTTACCAGGTGGGGTAAAAACAGTCAGACTAAAGGCATCAACAAGTTTAGATATTAGTCTGTAGTTGAGACCATGAACAATCCCTTAATCTTTGAGCCTTCGCCTGAGGCAGTGAAGCACAAAATAGGAATGAATGTGAAAGGTAGTTTACGCATAAAATAGGTAAAACCAACAGACCTTTTCTAAAGTAAGCATAATGCATGATGCAAAATAAATGATTATATAATAGAAGAACATAGCTAATACATAATCAGCAGCTCAATATAGTGAGTGACTCTAGATTTGGGATCCTCCAGTTAGGATGGTAGAAAAGCTGTCAAAACTTTTGGAGAGGCGTGTCGGGCGCTTGCTTTGCATGATGTCAGTCCTGGTTTGATCCAGGCACACTATATGCTCTCCAGAGTAATTTCTGAGTGCAGAGCCAGAAGTAACCATTGAGCATTATTGATGGTGGCCCCCAAGCAAACAAAAATCTTTTGGAGATAATTTCAGCTTTACTGAAACTTATGAGCCCCTTCCTTGCTTTCATTCACTATTTTGGTTTTAAGGATATGGAGGAAAAAGAAGCAGCTAAAGGCTGAACAGGATGAAAAAACAAAAAAACAAAAAAACTTAAGTTTCGGCCATTTAACCCTCTGGAGGGAGAGGGAATTGAATTTTACTCTCTGACATGTCTGCTTTTCCATACTAATGAAGTCTCTCTCATCAGCAATCCTTTTAGGATGTTCGTCACAGCAGTTGAAATGTTTCCTTGTTATCTAGTATAGTATTTTAAATGTAGATTGGAAGCTAAGCAAGTGAAGACGTAGTTATCAGTGGAAGATAGATAGCTTCCGATTCTGTCTTTGAAAACCTCTTATAGTTCAAGTGTCTGGAAATTTTGGCTACCGAATGGAGAAGCTCACTTGAAGAAAAACCCTTCAATCTAGGCTGTTCATTCAATTTGGGAGGATTTTATTCTTTCTGAGGAACTAGACTAAGGGCCAGCAAAGTTTCTCTATATAGTCCAGACAGTAAATATTTTAGCTTTTTCAGGTCACACAATTTTATTCTATCATTCAACATTCCTTTTGTAACATAAAAACAGACATAAATAATAAGAAAATGAATATGGCTGAGTCTCCATACAAATTTATTTACAGACACTAAAATATGAATTACTGAAATATAAATTTTCAGTAAGTCAAAAGTGTTATGAAATTCCTTTTGACAACTTTTGTTTTTTTTTTTTTTTGGTCACACCGGTTACTCCTGGCTCTATGCTCAGAAATCGCTCCTGGCAAGTTCAGGGGACCATATGGGATGCTGGGATTCGAACCACTGACCTTCTGCATGAAAGGCAAACACTTTACCTCCATGCTATCTCTCTGGCCCCGAAATTCCTTTTGAAATTTAAAAACTGTAAAAATCAATCCTAGATTATGAAAAATGAAAACTGCCAGTAGTCCCATTTTCTCTTTTCCCAAATGAAACGTTGACCTAGTAAATACTTCCCATTTATTCCCTTTGTTTCTGCTTCTAAATCCACCAATCTGATTTCTGACTCTATGAATTTACCTGTTCTAAATATTTAATCAAATCAATAACTTAATATTTGAAATTATATGCCTGGCTTCTTTCACTTAGGATGCTTTTGATGTTTATCCAATAATAGCAAGTTATCAGTGTCTCTTTTTTTTTGGACGAAATAATATTCCTCTATAATATATGTAGTGATTTATCATTTTATATATAGAAAATGATCTAATCATGTCTTGTCTAATAATGTAATAATATGTAGTTAAATTAATAGTCATCTAAATTAGTTAGAAATTTCTGATTTATGCATATGTACATATATTAAAACTTTCATATATATACACACATATTACATCTTGTTTTATAGTGCTGGGGTTGGAATCCATGCTTCCTCAATGAAGCATGCACTCTTCCACTGAGCCATATGCTTGGCTATAGATTTCTCATTTTTATTTAGATTATTGGTAAATGTGGAATAGAATGATAGTTCCATGATATCACAAATAACACAATTCTGAAATAAATGTCTGTTATACTTAGTTAGGAAATGATAGAACCTCTCTCTCACCAGTTCACTAAAACTGCTCTCATCAAGGTTCCGCAATATCACCACAAGGATACATTCAGAAGTCAAAATAAAAAAGTCAAAGTTCTTTGCTTATTTAACTTGCCAGTCCCATTCAACAAGAGGATCTTCTTTTTTAACATATTTTCTTTCTCTTTCTTTCTTTCTTTCTTTCTTTCTTTCTTTCTTTCTTTCTTTCTTTCTTTCTTTCTTTCTTTCTTTCTTTCTTTCTTTCTTTCTTTCTTTCTTTCTTTCTTTCTTTCTTTCTTTCTTTCTTTCTTTCTTCTCTTCTCTCTCTCTCTTCTCATCTCTCTCTCTCTCTCTCTCTCTCTCTCTCTCTCTCTTTCTTTCTTTCTTTCTTTCTTTCTTTCTTTCTTTCTTTCTTTCTTTCTTTCTTTCTTTCTTTCTTTCTTTCTTTCTTTCTTTCTTTCTTTCTTTCTTTCTTTCTTTCTTTCTTTCTTTCTTTCCCTCTACCATGGACACTCATAACCAAGCCCCTTTGATGCTCTTATCTGACCAGGTTTTAAAAACTGGAGTACTTATGGATAAATCCTTGGTTAACTATCTAGATTTAAGCCCTTGGCCATACCACCAGATCTTATCCTACTAAATAGGTATATATTGATGGATCAAAATTTATATTTCTTGTTTATATTAATCAAATTGTTTATATACTTAAATACATAATTTTGAAAATTTTCTGCTTGGTTGTCAGATCAAAATGTCAAAAATGACATGTATTAAAGTTAATTAGTGATATTACTCTCAGAACATGCCTCCAAATATATAAAACCTTCATTTTCTTTATCTCTGATGGTGATGACCACTCTTCTAGTTACTTGGGTCAAAAACCATGGCACACATTAAACTTACATTTTTACACATTTAGAAAAATGGGTAACATCTAATACATTTAGAAAAATCCTGCTCAGAACTCCCTTCAAATTTATCAGGAATATAAACTCTGTTTACTTCTTTCTGTTGTATGTTGATCTCTTTCACGAAATAACAGATGCTTTATTGTTGCATCTGCCTCATATCTTGCCCCTTTCCACAAAAGTCAATTCCCACCAAAAGCCCAAGTCACTTTTTGAAACTAGAATTATACTACACTAATTACAGAGTAAAAGTCAAAGCAATTATAATGTCATATGGAATTGTTTAATTTATCTACCCTCCTGTCTTCTTTGCCCATAACTCTGGATTCTTGGCTGTCATATAACTATACCAGGCATGCTCTTCCTGCTTTAGGCTTTTGCTTTCAATGTTCACATACACTGTAATGCTCTTAACCCAGAGTTCTATGATCTTCTTCAAGTCTTATCTATGTTTTTTCTTTCAACATACTGTGATCAACAATGCTGCTACCTGCGCGGTGAGACCCCAGCGAAATTTCCTAAGAGAGGGAATGAGAGCTGGACAACAGGGTAGGGAGGACTGCATGGAAAATACAGCAAGTTTATTCAAACAAGTTCTGCTATTTATCTCATATCAAGGCACAGCTATTTCTTGTTATATTTCTTGTTTATATTAATCAAATGGCTTATATAGCTAATAACTGGACATGCAGCGAAATTTATGGGCATATGGCAGCCTCAGCAATGAGATATCATGTCATCGTTAACAATCCAGCTTCTTCATATGGTTCCCAAGAACCAGAAACCTAAAAAAGAGGATGTGGCCTGCAGGCCTGGCCTAGGATAGATGCAGCCTTCCCCTTAATTACTCCCTCGTGGGTTTTGCCACCAGGGAAGAAGTTCTGCAGTCATGCCAAGACCCCATACCAAGTCCTATAAAGACCTCAAAGCAAGGGTCTGCCTGAGCTGGCTTCCCACAAACTAAAGTAATATTACAACTTCTCCCCATCTCTGTAATCTGGACCTTTCTTACCCTACATTTGTTATTTCTGCATCACTTGCCATATTAGTAAATTCATTCATTCATCTATTATCTATCCATCTATTCATCCATTCTTCTACTATCTGTCCATCTATACATACATCTGCTTATCTTACTATCCATACTTCTTTCCATCAATCCACTCATACAACTACCTAATCCATCCATCCATCCATCCATCTTTCATCTCCTCAACTAAAATATTACTTGAAAAGGATAAATATCTTTGGTTAGCTTGTTCACTAATGTATTCAAAGTGTTTAGAAAAGAATGTGGTACAGAACATATATGATGTAAATATTTGTTAAAGGAATTACTACTTAAGTTTGAATAAAGAACCAGAGAAATAGTATAGTTGATAAAGCCCTTGCTTTGCATATGTTCAATATGAGTTCAATTCCCAGCACCACATATGGTCCCTTGGGTCTCCCATGAATGATCTCCAAGTGCAGATTCTAGAGTACTTCCCGAGCTCTGCTGAATGTGGCAAAAAATAAACTTCAATAAAGACAAAGATGGTTGATATTACTAATATTCAGCATTCTATTTTTAAGTAAGAAGATAAAATATGTGCTAAAGAGATGCCAAATTTTCCCCCAATTGTTTTGAAGACTTATCAGAATTCCAGTTGTCTCAATGGGATTCAAAGAGGGAGACAGATTCATAGAATTTTTATAAAATTAATCTTAAAGAGGAAATGTGTGAGAATCACAAAAATATTTTTAAAACAATCTATTTCAAACCACAAAAACAAGTCAATGAGCTACTGGTGCTAACAAATAAAAAAAAAGTTTAAAAAATAAATAAAAATAAATAAAAAAATCTGAAAATGGGGGCTAGGAGATAGAATAGTAGGTTGAATATTTGCTTTGCATATGAATGCTGCAATTTTGATGCATAATGAAGTAAGCCCTCAGCACTGCCAGGTATGGTACCTCCATACAAATTAAACAAGAAAATTATAAGTACACAAAAATCTTAAGAAATTTATTGTTTGATAAAAGTGATTTTTAAAGCAGTAGTAACAAAATTAATTATAAAAACATTTGGTTAAATTATTAAATTACTTTGGGAAATAATTGCTACATTATTTAGTAAACAACTGATAAATTAGATAAGCCTAGTAGATTATTTTAGGGAAAGAACTATTTGATTTACTGAATGTTTGAAAAAGTTTGGTTATGTAAAGTAAGAGAGAGAGACTTGATAAAAAAACCATGAAAGTTTTTTTAAAGACATGGTGCAAATCATTAACTATTCCTGCTGATATCAGGGTAATATGCACTCAGAGAGAGAGAGAGAGAGAGAGAGAGAGAGAGAGAGAGAGAGAGAGAGAGAGAGAGAGAGAGAGAGAGAGAGAGAGAGAGAAGAAAAATGTGTGTCCCAGAGGCAGGCAGAGGGGAGGCCAGGGAAAGGATGAGAAGCAAACTAGTATATTAGTGGTGGGAAACGTACACTAATGAAGGATGTTGTCCACTGTATGATTGAAACTCAATCATGAATAACATTGTAACTGTGGACAAAACTCAACTGTATTATGAACAACCTTGAACCACTGTGTTTAAATAAAATATTTAAAAAAAGAAAGATTTATATTGATAAAACCTCTTATGTATAAGTTAAAACTATTAAATTAATTAAATTGATATAAATACTAACTTATTTGTTAGTGTGTTCTTTCTAAGCATATTCAATGAGAGAAAATAATGTACAATCAAACTGATGAATTTGATTCTATGAAAAAAGAATTGCCTTGGTCTTTTAATATTATACTGAATAAAAGTAGAGACAGTAGACATTCTTGACTTGGATCTGATCTCAGAGAGAATGCATTCAATTCCTACCATTCAGAATGATACTGGCTGTGGACTTGTATTAAATAACAGTCAACAGAAAAGAAAGTAGGAGACCAAATCACTACAAATAAAAATATACCTGATAAGGAGGCAGAATTGGGAGTGGGTGAGTAGGAGAGAAATTGGGCATATTGGCAGAGGGAAGACAGCACGGTTGTGGCATGGGTGCCAGAGCATAGTATGTATAAAAGTCAACTAGCAATAACTTTGTAAATCACAGTTCCTTGATGAAAGTTTTTTTAAAGACATGGTGCAAAATCATTAACTATTCTTGCTGATATCAGGGTAATAGGCACTCCCACATAGTGCCCTGGAAGAAGAAAGGCTGCCAAAGCCTCTGGAAAAGGCATCAAAAGCATTGCACCTGTGCACTATTCTTTGATGCAGCAATTTCAGCTTCAGAAGTGGGTCTTAAGAAAATATGCTTGCAATGCTTTAACTACAAAGATACTGTAGCTTTTTAAATAATATTAGAAAATAGAAAATAAGGAAATATAAAAACAGGAGAACTGGTATGTAAACAAAGTACTTTGATGATTGATATAATTTTTAATTTAATATTGCACCAGCGTATCATGACACATAATGTTAAAGCATCAAAATTATGAAAAACAAATTAAGTTTAGAAAAATATCATTATGGACTGGAGAGATAGCATGGAGATGAGGCATTTGCCTTGCATGTAGAGGGACGGTGGTTCGAATCCCAGCATCCCATATGGTCCCCCGAGCCTGCCGGGATGATTTCTGAGCGTAGAGCCTGAAGTAACCCCTGAGCACTGCCACGTGTGACTCCAACCCCCCCCCCAAAAAAAAGAAAGAAAAAGAAAAAAAAAGAAAAATGTCATTAAAAACTAGAATGGACATAAATGTAAAAAGTCTATCAGGTGCCTACTAAGACACTGATGATATTGTTTGAGTAGTTGGATTAGATAGTTTTTTGGGGTGGAGGTATCCAGCACTGTTATTCTTGATTCTAAGCTCAGAAATCACTCCTGGGAGGCTGAGAGTACTATATGGGATGTCAGGAATTGAAATAGTGTTGGCCACGTGGAAACCAATACACTCCTTGCTGTGCTATCCCTCTGGCCATAGTTATATTTTTTAATCATTTCCTGAATTTATTTATATTTTTCTCATTTTCTATGAAGAAGTTTCTTTTAGTGGTAATAAATGAAATAGCTCAAATTAAATGAAGTGTCAATATTTTTGAAGAATTATCAAAATAAAGGCATGTTGAGATGATAGCTAGCTCTGGCCCTTGACATCCTTATCTTAACAGAGGATTTTTTTTCTTTAAACTAGAAAAATGGGGTCCATGGCTCTCAGAAAGTGTTTGGAGATCAGAAGGCTTCATCAATAATTCTCATATAGTCAGCAATTCAATGCAAAGGCTCAAAATGCCATGCTGCTTGTATCCTGTAGTAATGGGGATTACCCAGATTACTAGAGCATTGTGGGAGATCTATAGGGCAACACTTGGTAGGTAGTACTCAGGGCCTCCAGGGCTGATGGTCAGGAACCATGTGGTGCTGGCAATCAAACCCCTGCCAGAGCCAGGCTAGGCACATGCCCTAATTGCTTTCAGACTTCTTTCAACTCTAGTTGAATTGATTCTAGGGTGTGGCCTTTGAGTCACTAAGCTAGGAATTCCACCTTGAAGGAGAAAATTACTACTGGACAAGAATCACAGATGTAGAGCAATCAGCATTTTTTTTCAAGTCCTAGCAGATGTGTAGGGCTGCTTATCCTCACTGAGGATGAGCTCAGACAGAAAGTCCAGGAAACTCTCTTCACCCTTCTGTTTATAACCCAGTCAATGATTGTCTCATCTCCAATACTCCATGCCAGACCATTTTGAAGCAAGCCACCCTGCTCAATCCAAAACTTTCTTCCCAGCCCTGAGTAGATATGACCACTTACTCAATTCTGAGATGAATTCTCCTATGCAAAAGAAATGATGGAACAATCAATAAGCAGAAGGCACCTGAGGAGGCTTTATAAGCTTTGGAACTCAATGGTACATATACACAATGGAATACTATGCAACCACTAGGAAAAATAAAGTCATAAAATTTTCCTGTAAATGGATGGATATGTAAACGATAATGCTGAGTGAAATAAATCAAAGGGAGAGAGACACACACAGAATAGTCTCACTCATCTGTGGGGTTAAGAGAAAAATTAAAATATCCAGAGACAAAAGAGACGAGGCCTGGAAGGACTGGCCTATGATATGAAGCTTACCACAAAGAGTGGTGAGTGTAGTTAGAGTAATAACTACAATAACAATTGTCATGGAAATCAGGATTTTTAACCCTCTTTATAGCTAAGGAAAAAAATGTCCATAGGGACAAATGTCTTTGGTAAAAGGCCACATGATAGAAAAGGTGCAGAAATAAGATTTGAACTTGGATCTCTTCTGTCCCATGCACAGCAGCATTGCCCATTTATGTTTATTCTGAAAAGATTAATAACTGAAAGTTTACTGGTATCAGGGCCACTTGACATGAGGGGTGGTTGTTAGGATTACCAAAACTTAACAATTTTCTACATGTTCTCTTTAACACCAGGTAAAACAGATTTCTTTCTAGTTATTCTAGTTTTCTTTCTAGTTATTCTTCCTAGATAGAAAATTATTTTCCAGATAATTATTTTCCACGAGTTTATTTAGTGGTAGGGGAAGTAAGTGGTGAGACTAATATTCAAGCAGGTTGAATATTTGACACAGCCTGCACATCACTGGTAAGAATAAGAGTAAGTGATTAATTCAGATAAACATGTGTCTATATCCATCAGCTTCTGAGAAATTGAGTCGACTCCATGATACTTTTCTTTCAGAGAAAATATGGCATATTTTGGTTCTTTGTATTTACCAAGAAGGTGCTTCTAAGAACTCTAATTAGATTGTGAAAGGACAATCCAATTGACTGACTTTTCAGTGCTCTGCTCAGATTCCACATTTTACATGAAACTTTTACTAATCTTAGGAGAGCTACAGTTACCTCTCATGGTTTCCCTGACACTTTGCATATAATGATTCAGATATTTGCACAATATTTTCAATTATCTACTAAAAACCTGAATTAGTAAATATCTATGGAAAGATAGGGATGGCTATTTGCATGCAAATACCAATTTAGGAATCATAGACAATTCAGAATAACTCTTCACTACTCTATCTGAACTTCATTTTATCCTTTTCAAATACCTTAGGTCTGAGTCATTTGCTGAGAATCAAAAAATTTTGACAAACCTAACACTGCTCCTTCATGGCATCACTGGTATAACATTAGTTATATATTCATTCTGCTTCTAATCACTTTGATCTTTCTAATCACTATGGTCTTCTAATCACTTTGCTGGGAAGTTCAGGATAGATAACTCCAGGCCTTATAATGATCTTTTTAACTCACAATCTTTATAGTGGTTCTAGCTTACTTTTCTCTATTCTCATAGTGTTACATGCTAAAAAGAGTTTAAAATTTGGAATTAGAGCAATGAAGTTTAAATTGTCCCCAAACTTAGATAATACTCAATAGTTATAAAATTGTTAATGGTGGACAAAAAGGGAACATATTTTCCATCACACTTGAACTCTGGCCATGGGACATTGTTAAAAATAATTTATCCCTTCTCTCTCCTATAATAAATTCAGCTAACCAAGATAGCTTCCAAATTTTCTGGGAAATTCAGTAAATAGTAATTAATAACTTAAAATGACATCCAGCACAAAAAAGCTACTTAAAGATGTGAAAAATCCTGGGTCATCTTTCCCTGTCTATATTCCTAATCATTGCCACATTACATCTTTTTCAACCTCTCTTAGCTTAAAAAAATTAATGGCATTCATTGTTTATAAATGCCTCTGTTGATCTTTCCTATTTAGGTTCCTGACTACTAGTGGAAAAACTCTTCCTACTTTCCCCACCCTACTTGCACTGGGCATTAAAAATAGCAACAGAGTTGAGTTGGCACAGGGCCCTGTGTTTGGAATCCATAGCCCTTTGCCCTTTAGGTCATCAGTTCATATGGTACTACCAAGGTCAATGAGTTATTCTTTTATTACTTGTGTCTTCAGCTTGAAGTTTTCAGAGTAAACACACTTCTGAATGACTACTTTCTCACGCCATCTGGGAAATATCTGGACATGACACCTCTGACCTGCATTTAATAATCTGTTATTCTGTCTTGTCCTCTTCTTGAGGGCTGCAATTTTCTTGGCTCATTTTATTTCTTAAAAATAATATTCTAGCTTAAGGCTGGAGGTAAGCTTAAGGAGATAAGCTTACCCTCTGGTCACCAAATAATAAAGTGGCCAATCCATGTTGAACTCCATCCCTCCACTCTTGGAGTTCTTCCCAAGAAATTTGACTTATTAATACTATCAAAAGATAGCTTTAATAAAAATGGCTTTTGTGGGTTTTAAAGCCCACAAAATATATTCTTATGTATTTAGGTGTGAGCTAATACCAGGAAATAAATATTATTTCTTCAGTTTCATTTTAAAGAATTGGGATTGATGGAAGGTAAATTATCTGCCTAAGACTATTAGATTTAAGTGGACTCTCAGAATGCAGACACCCATGTCCTGATCTTCAGCACCATTCTATCCTTATTCTGGCTTTCTCCTCTAGGTCTATATTTTGAAACCATTTGGATTGATCCATTTATATATTTTTGCTAGTGCTATAGCTGACTGTTTTCCTGGTAGTGAGCAAAGATTAGTTTTCCTTTCTCTATAAAACTGATGGGACAATGCCCTGGCTTTTGCCTTTGTTAGGAACTATAGTTCTGAGAATAAGCAAGTCAAGTTGGGAGTTTGATCATTCTTCAGGCAATGAGGTAGTGTAAGCATTCTAAGGAGAACATTAATTCATTGTCAGTTTGCTTTCAGTGGTTTGGCAGCAATGTATAAAGAGGTGAGGAGACAAATGAAAAGAAAGAACATACTTCAGGAAGGAAGATTTTGAGACAACTTATGTAAGCTGTTCTAAGTCTAGGTGGAAGAGGGTAGCAAATAGAAGGAGATGTTTGAGCACAGAGAAGTCTCAGAAGGAGACTGGATAGAAAGCTCAGGGGTGATATTTCTGGATTAAAACGATTCTGGCCAAGAAGATGCAAGAATGCAGGTGCCATCTGCCTAAGCAAAAGAAAGAACATCAGACAACTGGCATCTTTTATTAGGAAGGAGCTGTTTTGTTCTTCTGTGGACATACTCAAGCCTTTTGGCAGTTCTAAGGCATCTGAGAAGCAAAGTTCTGGCAGGCTGAAATGTGAGATTAGATTCCAGGAGAATGATAGCTGTCCAGGGTAGTAAATTAGGGAAGAAGCAAAGATCCTGGAAAATGATTCGGGAATGTACCAGATAGGTGTTTTTGTTTTTGTTTTTAAAATGAGAAAACATTCTCAGAAAATGAAATCTGGAATCTCTTTAAAACAGAAACATCGGGCTATCAATCAGGCAAAGTGATAGAGTCTTTCTGGGCTAAACAGTCCAGATGTTCGTCCTTCTTCCACAACTGGGCTGATATTATCTTACCAAGGTAAAGACAATCTTTGGATTATAGATAATAAAGAATTAGATATAGACTGTAGCGGATGGACCTCTTTAATAACGCTTTTGCTATGTCATAAAAAACACATCTCAGGGGCCAGAGTGGTAACACAGCAGTAGGGCAATTGCCTTGTTTGAGGCTGACCCAGGATGGACCTTGGTTCTATCCCCGACATCCCATATGGGCCCCCAAGCCAGGAGTGATTTATGAGCGCATAGCCAAGAGTAACCCCTGAGCATCATCGGGTGTACCCCCCAAAAAAAAACACATTTCATTGACTCGATATGGGAGTATGTGTGTGCATATGTGGTGTGTGTGTGGTGTGTGCGCATAGGGATTGCACATTAAATGTGCTCTTAAGTGCCTGTTTTCTGTGAAGATGCTGAGATAGGGAGTGCATCTTAGGGTCTGGCTTCTGGATTTTTTTTCTGGGTAAGCTTAGCAAGTATTAGATTACTTGATTTGTTTTTCTGGTTCAGCAACCACAGTATTTGATAAGCTCACAAAGACTGTATTAATAGAATTTATTTATATCTCCCTCCCTTTGTCTCCCCTCCTTATTCTTTGTCCTTAATCACAATGCCACAATGTGTAGATTCACAGATTTACACACACACACACACACACACACACACACGCCCATACACACTATATACCTGCCAGATGTTCTGAGTCTCAAACCCACAAAGGTCTGTCCTATTTTTTACAACTGGCCCAGTTCTGTCATTTTATGATGTGTACTGTCGCTGCACCACCAAAGGGACCATTTTAAAGTAGGTCAGTGGAACATTCTCTGTGGTAGCAGCTGAATAAAAATGCAGGAGATGCATTTCCAATGAGATATCATTTTCCATTGCTTATAAACGGAGGTGGCCTATTCCTATAGATCCCTAGTCTTAAAATAGAAAATTAATCACAGTGTCAAAGACAGACTCTGTCTACATTGGTCTGCTATAGCCTGATTTCAACCTCATACAGAAAGGAAAAAAAATCACCAATAGCACCAATCAGGCAAAAGGTCTACAGCTTTAGGTTTAGAAAGCACTTGATTTGTATCCAGAATTAATAAATAGTGATTATGTTGAGTCTACTTAAATTTCACCTTGAATGATTCCTATCCTTTTTCTCTGCCCTGGGAACTTTTAAAATTTTCTTCCTAGGTGTGGGGTGTGGAGAGATAGAGGTAGGGTGTTTGCCTTATATAGGACAAACCCAAATTTGACCCAGGTGTCTCCTATGGTATTCCTAGGAGTGCCAGGAATGATTGAGCCTGAGTAACACCAGTTGTGGCCCTAAAATTAAAAAAATAATTCTTACTGGGTTGGACAAGAAGAAAATAGATTATGCACAAAGGGTCACTAACGAGCAAGAAAAAGGTATGCATATATTCAGAATATATTTGCTATAATATTACTGGCTAGCAATAGATGACTTACTATGAAGAATAAGTAAAACTTAACAAAACACCACTTTACATTATCAAACCATCTTCTATCCTTTCATGTGTTTATTCAGTAGGCAAAATTTTGCTTATTGTTATTTCTTTCTGCTAAGGTAGGAGCTTCCAAAATTCTAGTCTCTTCAGTGGGGGAGAAACAACATTAAATTTAAAATTTTTTTATTTTATTTTTAATAGTCACAAGAAGTTTAAAGGGGAGACAATATCCTTGTCTTCCTATATCAACATTTATGCACATTAAAATGAGTTAGAAACATATGCAGATTGGTGTTTGTTTTTTTTAAAGCCAGGAAGCATAACTAAACTGTAAGCTAAAACATAATTTGATTATTTTCCATAACTGGTTTCAGTAATGTTAAGCTATTTATTTATGAGTGATTTTAGCTAAATAACATTTCAATCTGACCATCTGAATGAGGGTAGAGAGGTCTTGGAAGTCTTAGCAAAGCATCTGAAAGCCCTTTAAGTTCAGCTAGTCACTAAACACTACAGAGCCATTCATGGTGAGAAACCTAGCAAGGTGTTAGATAAATATGCCAGGAAATCTTTCTTTCTTCCATAACATCTCTTTCCTTTTCCAGTATTGCTTCCTCTGTCTCTTCACTTCACTTTACGAAGAGGTTAGACTTTGTGTTCCAGATAGCAGCTCAGTCCTGGACACAGTGGAGGCTCAGTGCTTTATGGATAAATGTTAATAAAATTATCTTACAGTTTGATCGGAATATTTTGCTTTGTGTGAGTAAATATAAGTATAAAGATAATTACTAGTTTCAGCACTCATTTATCTATTAATTATGCTGGGGCTGGAGCAATAGCACAGTGGGTAGAATGTTTGCCTTGCATGCATCCAATCTGGGTTCCTTCCCTGGCATCCCATATGCCCCTATGTGCCCTTCCTATATGCCCCTATAACTTCCCTAAATGCCTCCCCTGAGTCCGTCAGGAGTAATTTCTGAGCAAAGAGCCATGAGTAACCCCTGAGCACCACTTGGAGTGCACCCTAAAAAATAACTAACAATCACTATAGGATATGTGGACTTAATACCAAAGATACATCAGGAAATATGAGGTAGGCCTCACATTTTCAGAATTTATGCTGTCAAGATTACTTGATGTTAACTGGGGGTCTATGTTTGCTTTTTTGCAAGTGGCTAACCAGTTCTGCCAGCACCACTTGTTGAATAGATTTTCCCTGGTCCACTTAGGATTTCTTGCTCCTTTGTCAAAAATTAGGTAATTTTATGTCTGGGGGACAATGCCTGAGAACTCAAGCCTATTTCACTGATCTGAGGGTCTGTCGTTATTCCAATACCATGCTGTTTTGATTACTATTGCTTTGTAGTACAGTTTAAAGTTGGGGAAAGTAATGCCTCCAATTTTCCTTTTCCCTAAGAGTGCTTTAGCTATTGAAGGATGTTTATTGTTCCAGATGAACTTCATAAGTGTTTGATCCACTTCTTTGAAGAATGTCATGGATATTTTTAAGGGGATTGCATTAAATCTGTATAATGCTTTAGGAAGTATTGCCATTTTAATGATGTTAATCCTGCCAATCCATGAGCAGGGTATGTGTTTCCATTTCCATGTGTCCTCTCTTATTTCTTGGAGCAGAGTTTTATAGTTTTCTTTGTATAGGTCCTTCACGTTTTTGGTCAAGTTGACTCCAAGATATTTGAGTTTGTGTGGCACTATTGTGAATGGGATTGCCTTCTTGACTTCCTTCTCTTCCTTATCATTATTGGTGTATAAAAAGGCCATTGAGTTCTGTGTGTTAATTTTGTAGCCTGCCACCTTGATATATGAGTCTATTGTTTCTAGAAGCTTTTTGGTAGAGTCTTTAGGGTTTTCTAAGTAGAGTATCATGTCGTCTGCAAACAATGGGAGTTTGACTTCTTCCTTTCCTATCTGGATTCCCTTGATATCTTTTTCTTGCCTGATCGCTATAGCAAGTACTTTCAGTACTATGTTGACGAGGAGTGGTGAGAGCGGACAGCCTTGTCTTGTACCAGAATTTAGAGGAAAGGCTTTTAGTTTTTCTCCATTGAGGATAATATTTGCCATTGGCTTGTGGTAGATGGCTTCAAGTAGATTGAGAAAGGTTCCTTCCATTCTCATCTTGCTGAGAGTTTTGATCAAGAATGGGTGTTGGACCTTATCAAATGCTTTCTCTGTGTCTATTGATATGATCATGTAATTTTTATTTTTCTTGTTGTTGATGTTGTGTATGATGTTGATAGATTATTTACAAAATATATGCATATCTTAAAATCAATTATCATGGATAGTGTGAATTGCAAAACACTTAAATAATAGGCCTAGACTAACAAGAATGACATACTTAATTTGCAGAAATAAAAGTAAAAGTAGTGCTGCTGGGATGAGAATTGGGGTTGAAAATTTGATAAACTTATTTGGGGTCAAAGAAAAATAAAAAATTATATTTTTATGTTTTTAATAAATTAGAAGTATAGAATAAAGATTCTTTTGATGAAATAAGACTTCTGTGTCAAGTTTCTTTTTGATAAGAATGGGTCTGAGATAGCTGGGGTAATTTTCAAGGGAATTTGGAAATCTTCCTTATTTTTTCCCATTTTGGTTTATATTCATATTTAGTTCTGTTGTTTGATATTTAAAGGTGACCTGTCCACCATCCCCCTACCACTCACTCACTGTTTGAAATTACTACATGTCAGGAATGTGTTAAGCTGGCTACAATAGGAGAAACACATATTTTAGACGTGATGGTACCTAGATGATGCTTTCCTAAATCTTGTCTATTGGGAAATTGGCTGAAAATTTAAAGAAAATAGATGGTTACTTTGAAAAAAAAAAACAAGAAAATAATTTGAACTTGTTCTTTATAGACTGAAGAGAGGTCATTACAAGTATTCCAGAAAAAATATGCCAATATGCCAAATGCTTAGACAGCTTGGAAGAAGCTGATTTTGCAAGAACTCTGTGTGTGAATCTGTGTGTGTATCTCTGTGTGTGTCTCTGTGTGTGAGAGAGAGACAGAGACAGACATACAGTGAGACAGAGAGTGGTGAGAAGTACAGTTTGTCCTCCTAGCTCTTTTTATTTAGCCTTCCTTCTGTCAGCAGGCCAAGGAAATTTTACGCTTAAAGTCAAAGCAAGGCCATGAAGACCCCTTTTGATAACCAAATGCAAAAATATCAGTCCCTTAGGAGTTTCTTTCTGTGTAAAATTTTGAGATACCTCTTTTTTTGCACTCATTAACATCTATTTCAACTCAATAATTGCTGGAAGGCATGTGGTTTCCCTTTTCATTTAAGTAATATTCAACTAGAGTTTTCTTAAAATACATTGCATTTGGCAGTGGCATAAAATTTCAGGAAACAAGTATAATAGCTTAAAAATATTTCATGTCTCTTTAGCTGAAAGGTACAGTTCCAATGTTCAATGGAAACAAAACTGGAACTGAAGTTTTGATAATGAATTTGCCTTTGCAGTCAACTGCTAGGCTCTCAGAATAGTATATGTTAAGGAGATACAAGCCAGAATGTTTAATAGCAGTTAAGTAGAATTAAGGGTGCATTGGTGGGTCCAGAGAGATAGCACAGCGGCGTTTGCCTTGCAAGCTGCCGATCCAGGACCAAAGGTGGTTGGTTCAAATCCTGGTGTCCCATATGGTCCCCCGTGCCTGCCAGGAGCTATTTCTGAGCAGACAGCCAGGAGTAATCCCTGAGCACCGCCGGGTGTGGCCCAAAAACCAAAAAAAAAAAAAAAAAAAAAAGAAAAAAAAAAGGGTGCATTGGGGTGACCGGACAGCAGATAGGGTTTTACCTAGCACATGCCAACCCACCTGAGTTTGTTTTCCAGCATCCCATATGGTCTTCATAGCTCAAGAGTGATCCCTGAGTGCAGGGCCAGAAGGCTGACCACCATTGGGTGTAACCCCCAAACAAAAAACCAAAACAATTAAAGGCATTAATGGTAAACAGATAGGAGAAGGAAGAAGTCCTTACTTAAACTTTTTGGCACTGGGCCTTTGTTTTCCAGTGATAGTACCAAGTTACTTTCAGAATGGATGGTGAGACAAATATTAAAACAACTCTGCAACATTAATGATCAGAAAAATGCAAATAAAAACAACAGTGAGATAACACCTAACAACACAGAGGCTGGTACACATCAGAAAGAATAATAGCAATCAGTGTTGGTATGGGTGTCAGGAAAAGGGGACCCTCATAAACTGCTGTGGGAATGTGAAATCATCCATTCTTTTTGAAAAACAATGTGGGGATTCCTCAAAAACCTAGAAATTAGGTTTCCATATGACCCAGCAGTTCCCATCTTTAGAATATAACTCAAGGAGCCAATAACATAACGCAGAAAAGAATTTTGCACTCCTATATTTTTTGCAACATCATTCACAATAGCCAAAATATGGGAAAAAACAAACAAGTGTTCAAGAAAAAAATGATTGGATAAAGAAACTATGGCATATACACATTAGAACACTACTCAGCCATGAGAATAGATGAAGTTATAAATTTTGTCTCTGAGAGGATGTTTCTAGAAGGTATGTTGACTGAAGTTAGTCAATAAAAGAGGGACAAACAGAAGGATTGCTTTTATATGTGGGATATAAAGAAACATAGTAGGGGAATAAATGCCCAAAAGCAGTTGAAACAAAGAGCTTGAGACTAGTTTTCAATAGGAAGTTGG
Source organism: Suncus etruscus (assembly GCF_024139225.1). Taxonomy (NCBI): domain Eukaryota; kingdom Metazoa; phylum Chordata; class Mammalia; order Eulipotyphla; family Soricidae; genus Suncus; species Suncus etruscus. The sequence goes on from NC_064867.1 coordinate 3,941,679, forward strand.
TGGGGGGGGGGTGTTGTTTAGGGAAAGGTCAAGGAAAGACATAATATGACAATGTTTGAGGGAAGTGATTACTTTGGAGTACTGATGTCAGAACTAAGTTCCTATCGATAGACAATGTTGGAAGATGAATTGTGAGAGGGTCCCTAGGGACATTGGTTTGCCTAGGAAAGAATACTGGTTGCGGACTGTTATTGGAACATTGTCTGAAACTTAACTATCAGTAACTTGGTATTTCTGTAACTCATGGAGATTTAATTAAAAAAATAAATGGGATGCTCTTATGTGCTCTGAATATCAAAGGGAATACAGAGTACAATAATTCCATATTTTCAATCTGGAAAATTCAACCTTCTTCAGATCAATGTACTCACCTCTGAAATTGACTTTTGAAGCCCTTCCTTTTTATGTCTTGATCCTGCTCATCTATCACTGAATCACCTATCACTGAGCACTTGGAGTCCCGGAAATAATAAAATCTTCTCTCAGATGTGAATTCTTCAGTTATTGAACCCCCGAAAACATTCCTCCTTTGGTAGAGATATTATCTCCCTAACCCAGTTTGTTCCAATTCTACTTTCACTTAAAAAAATCCTGTGCTTCAAATCAATATTATTCTCTCAAGGGCAGGTGGTGGTGGTGATTGAATAATACACAAGAAGGATCTCTGTGGGGCTGGAAATTTCATTGCTATTTTTTCCTCTAGAAGAAAGAAGGTAAGTTATAGACACTGGAGTTTAGACACTGGAATACAGGCACTGTGTACCAAGGCCCAGTGGGAACATCTATCTGCAACTTAATAAAATAGTTATGAGTAGCATTTATTTGTATTTTCTTTCTTTTAGGGACTTTAAGCAACCTTCAGAAGGCCCATGAGCTATGACTAGAGATCCTTGGCCAATCAACATCTCTTAGATGGTTCCAAGTGAGGTCTAACCTTAGATAGTTCAATATAAAGATCTGAGGATGTGAGGATGTGAGGACCTGGCTCTACAGTGTCAGGGACCATTGAGGGCTAGTTAGTGGTACTCTGAAGGAGATTACAGAGCTACACTGGGTGATGTTCAGGCCCCTAAGGAACTGAAAATTAAACTGGAGTCTGTTATATACTTAGTATGTGCCCCTAACCTTTGTGCTAATTTCTTCGACATCTGTCTTTCATTCCTTATAAGCTATACAATATTTATAATATCTGATTAAATGATGGTGATTAGAATGTCATTTTCATTCTGAGAGTACACAGATTTGACATTTACTTTTGAGATTTGCCTATGATTTCTGTTTTGACCTTTCCCACCAAGAGACAACTTAATTGGTGAGGGAACAGTGCTTGTCTTCTTACTTTTATCTATATATGTATATATGTGTGTATATGTATTTTTTCCCATTTGAGATTTGATGAATGATTAATGGTGCTTTTTGTGCAAAGGTATGAGATCAGAATAGGTTAAGAAACAATCAAACTAATGATCAAATAAGAGCAGAGCAGACATGTCTTGGGCTTCCTTAATGTAATATTTTCTCATGCCATATTATTCATTTAAATGGCCATGCCATTTATATCTTAAGTTTAATTCTCTCAGAAGGTGCTTTCACAATGCGTCTTGTAAGAGTAAAGCATATTGTAGAGATAAAATGAATGCTGTGTCCAGATTGCAGTCTTTGTGCTGAGGTTATGTGTGACTGCTATGGATGGTTCCTAAGTATCCTTGTACACAGATAATTGGCCTCAGTCAATGTGATTTTCCTTGCTTGGGATATCATAGCCCTGATGCCTGAAGGCAGTTATTTCAATGTTTGAGTGACAGGAGTCTACAAAAGTTTTCCCTTGCCTTTAAACTGATGGTAAAGTTATTGAATAATTCAGTCTGTTTAGAGCTTCTGTGGACTCAGTCTCAAACAGACCACAGTTGGCAACACTTACGTCCCTTGTCCCTCTTCACTGATTCTTGTCCCAGAAGTATTTTCTACAAAAACATTTTTTACAAGAATTTCTAACTCAGGTTTTGTTTTAAACATTCTTATCTAAGGCAAATCCTTTATGACTTTCCCCAGAAGATGACATTGGCACAGTTATTAATGTGAACGATTCTTTGTGCAGCAACTGTATAACAAAGCTTAGCATCTTTGGATATAAAATCCAGCTGTTTCAATACATAATCATTAATAAAATATGGCTCCACTATGCTATATCATGAAAGAGGACTCCATAATCTTGTAAATGAGTCATTCAGCAGTAAATAGAAGAATATTTTATTAGAAATTTAGAAATTAGAAATTTCTAATTAGAAATTAGAAAATTTTCCTTTATTAGAAGACAATACCCCTGTACCGAGTTAATCATGTTAAAAGTGCAAGTTGTCTTGTTCAAGTTTTTGAACTTTCAGTGAGATACAGATTGCTACAAGTAATTTCATTGGTCTCCTAAAATGAATCATTGAAGAAAATTAATTAATTAATTCAACCTAAATAAAAGTATCACAGGTGAAATGCATTTAGGTGATATAAAATAATAGTGAGACCCCCAACCCTTATTCCTACTACTGGTAGCCTAAGAGTGCATATGCTTAGTAGCCAAATATGTCCATCTAACTAAGCACAGAAACAGCTCAGAATTCAGCTTTGGGTCACAGTGCCTACTTCTCTGATTCACACTATGAATGGCTGGGCTTATCATGTGTGACTTGCGTAGGTAATAAACTTTTATGGAAAAAGATAACCTAAAAAAGTCAACATGAACGGTAGCAATATTCTGGAGACCAAGGCACCTTAAACCGAGGTGCTGTGGAACCGAATTACAATTAAAGCTCTTTAGATGTCACCGATAAGAACAAAAGAGAAACTGGCAAAAAGGAATTAACCAAGGAAATGGTCAAGGAATGAATCTGGGTCCCTAGTCTGCTTTAATTGGCTCCTGTCACAAAGGTAAATATGTAGCCTTTATAGCTCTAAAATTCAGGCAGCCAGTGGGCCAACAATAAAAAGTGTCTATAAATCCAACTCTGAGTGTCCCTTTCAACATGGAAGTCCTAATAATGAGATGTCAAATTCTTTTTACTGGGCCCGGAGAGATAGCACAGTGGCGTTTGCCTTGCAAGCAGCCGATCCAGGACCAAAGGTGGTTGGTTCGAATCCCGGTGTCCCATATGGTCCCCCGTGCCTGCCAAGAGCTGTTTCTGAGCAGACAGCCAGGAGTAACCCCTGAGCAAGGCCGGGTGTGGCCCAAAAACCAAAAAAAAAAAAAAAAAAATTTTTTTTTACTTTTAAAGACATCCAATAGCTGGAAAGGTTACATGTAATTTTTTAAAAATTTTTCTTGGCCATCATTATACAATGTTTTGTTCTCAGTTAAAAGAAAAAGGGGAAAAAGCAGGAAACATATCAATAAAAAATAAAGGAGAAGGGAAACTGCTTTAATATATTTCCTGAAGTGTTATTCTAAGGTGTAATAGCAAGTGATCTTTTCCTAGAATTCAAACCTGTGGTTTGAAGAAAATAAAATTTCTGGTAAAATTTTTATAGACAGGAGATTTATAGATAGGAAAGAGAGGAAAAACTGGGCACGTCAATTGTACTGTATTGTCATAAACGTTAAAGGCCTGTAATAGAAAACTTTGGATATTGTTGGTGGAAATGTAATTTGGTTTATCTAGTATAGTAAGCAGGGTATACAAAAAATTTCACACTGGTGTTGGGAATAGCGCTAGAAGATTGCATACCTAATACTCTATTATGAACAACTTTGTAAATTATAGTGCATTAATATGAAAAATTAAAAATAGGAATCTATGTGCTAGTTATTCCACTGATAAATATTTACTTTAAAAATATAATAACACTGATTCAAAGAGGCATACACATTTCACATGTTCATTGTAGTATTATTTACAATAGCCAAGAGTAGGAAATGATACTGAGTACTCATTAATAAGTGATTGGATAAGAATAAGTATAAATACCCAGTAAATATTTTTGAAAAATTAAATATTACCACTTGAAATGATCTACAGAGAATTATTATTAAGTGAAATAAGTCAAATTAAGAAGGGGGTGGGTGAATTTCTAGCCTCTGGTTCTACACCTAATTCTTTTCTGTTCTGGAGGCTAGCTCTGGCCAGCATGGGGTGTGGGGAGACTCCAGGCCGAAGGCCCTCTCCCTAGCTTGGGGGTGCTGGGAGGCCAGGGAGGCACTCAGCCATCTCCCCCCTCCCTCCCAGACTCCAGGGGCATGCCTGGGTGTTGGCCCAGGCAGCCAGGAAGGTGGGTGCCGGGAAGAACTCTAAAGAGGGTTGGGCTTGGGCAATCACCAGCAACTTTCTTTCTCACTGGTCTCCATTTTCAAAACTGCGTGGGGGCTAGCACCCCCACGCGTATGATATAAATCAATAGAATTTTCTATGATTAATGTATGTTTTCCAGATGCAAAATGTCCTAATTATATTCTGCCCTTGCCTACCACCCTACAAGCTCATGTCTAGTCCTTCACTCCCTCACCCTCAACCATCATTACTCTATATTTAACCCATTTTACCTTCAGTTCTTGGCTCCTCAAGCAGATCATTATCCCCACACAAAGCCAGCTGTCAAACCACACCCTAAGTGATATGATAGACCCTCAGCCTAAGAAGATCCCAATAATACTGGGATTGCTATTGACCAACTCTCAGAGGCCTCCTCCCTCCTCCCTGCTTCATTGTGGGCCTTTGCTTGCTAAGATACTTGGTTCCTGAGAAGTCATGGCTCAAGGATTTTTCCTGATATGGGTCCATTGCCAGCCGGCTATCAGTCTGCACAAGCCAAACCACATACCTAAGTGATGCATTGGATTTAAAACACCCCCAACTATTTCAGAGACATAAAATGGACATATATGTGTATATATATATATCTTTTGAATATTTTGTATGTATTCCCTTAGCAGCTATAACCCTTACTGAATATTCTTTTATACAATGATGATATTGTTTTGTCTGTTCTTTTTGTGATCTGTTCAATAAGGAAGTCTGGTAGGAGTCCCTTGATTTAGAGCTTATGTTAGAATCAAGTTACGGGGATTGTTGGACTTGTTCCAGCAGTCCCCATATGCACCAATAACACCATGAGGCATTGTTCCGCTTTTGCATAGGCACATTAAAATGGAAAAATACTATGCATACAGGCAAGTTCTTATCTAATAGAGATAGGAACACACAAATCTTGTAATAAAGTGGGACCTTACACTCTGAACATTGTCATAATAATTTGGCTCAGGCCTCAGAAGAATGGGCATTGTCCATTCACCCCTGAACCAGGAAGTCATCTATGAAACAACCACAGTTGTTTATAACATCACCTGGGAGCAATCCTCTACCAGGGAAGACCCTGCGACTGCCCCAGCATCGACCTACTCCAAAGAGAGGTCCCTTAACATCGAGAAGACATAACAACAACAACCTGCTTTCAGGGCAGGGCTATCCACATTGCCCTCTAATGGTGTGGTGAAACTAGAGGATGCTCCACATCATCCTGACTTTGATGTAGGATATGCACAGGATCCTTAAATACAGAAATCTGACACCAACAACAGTGACTGTGTGAAAAATAAAAGTGTATTGGCACTACAGACAATGACTTGGGTTGAACAACCTAGTATGCCTGGAGCCTATAAATGGTCTTAATGCCAGAAAATTTCAAGGGTAAGGTCTCGTTGTATTTAAGCCAAGGCTTTTCCTTTCCATGTCCCCCATATTTTGTGTGCCTATGCAAACAACAATTGCCACCCTAACACTGTTTTTGCTGTACTTCTTTAATTCTTATCCTTAAAAAGAAAAGAAAAGCTTATTAAACCTTCTGCTAGGCCTTTAAAAAAAAAAGCCAAACACATATATGTAGCACAGAGAAAAATTAAGCAAATTAAATAATTCAATGATAAATTTGTAGATTATATGATCAAAATAAACCAGAAGGAAAGTGGGAAACCAGGTGAAATGGTAGAAATTAGTAGAACTTAAATTCTGCTGTGAATTTAATGTAATTTATAAGCAGACCATTTATTTATTATGTTATATTCCTGAAACAATGTTTTTGGTGGTCCTTCCCAGATGTGTTTGGGAACCTGAGGTTCACTCTCAAAATTTCTTTGCCCTGAGGTGTTGGAGTGGATAGTAAACTTCAGGGACAGATAAAAAGGTTCTGGGCATGGCAGTGCTGGAAGCCCATCGATTTCTAACAGAGCTACCCCAAGAATTCCCAAAAGAGCCATGTTGTATCAGAGATCCAACCCAGAGTCTCTCACAAGACAGAGGGAAATAACATCACATCACATCACAACATAACAGCATAATATAACATAACAACATAAACATAACATAATACAACTTAATATTGCATAACAAAATCTAACATAATGTAAGACATTATAACATAATATACTATATATCATCATATATATAATACTTCCATAAAATATAAATACGCTTTATTAATTGTTTCAGCTTCTTCTCTGCCTCTCTTTTCTTCCTCTCCTCTTCTCCTTCCTCCTGCCCTTTTTCCTTTTCTTTTTATTTCTTGTATTAGACCTTTCTGATGCCTTTCTTTCCTAGAATGAATATGCTATTTGGTTTACTTTGTTTTCATCTTCAAAAAGTATAGCATGTTTTGCTTTGTTGACATTTTTTGTGATAAAAAGGCAATATGCATTTAACTCAGCAAAAAATATTAGAAGGATAGTGCAGTTCTCATTAGCACAGCACATACTTTTTGATGATTTTGAAGAGAAGCTTGTAAAACTAGTTTAATATGATTTTTTTGTAGAATTCTCTTTAGGATAATGATTATGACATTCCACATAGGTGAATCAATTTCTGATACACATTTTAAAAATGAATGTTCTGGTTGTCTTTTCACATTTATCACAATGATATTTAAAATAGAGAATTATCATCACCCATTGAGGGGTAATAAATAGCAAAAGGCCTGGTGAAATTTTGGGTGGAAATTAAAAGTGATGCGTTATATTGAAAGTTGCTTAGGCAGACATAAAAACTAAGTGGAAGTCCAAATTGCCTAAATATTTTGGAATATGATGGATCTCTTTCTCCACCAGGCTTCTAGTCCAAAGAATCATGGTTGATTGGCTTATTGACCCTTTCTTCAATCTTTTTGGACTTGTGTCTTTTGTCAGTTGACTTTGTAGTACCCCTTAGAGTGAACTACTGTCCTTGATATGGATATATATATATGTATGTGTGTATATATATACACACAACACACATATTTATATATATGTGCTTCAGTTGATGTAATATCAGTGGAAGAAAGACTGTGCTACTTCCAAGCAAGGATTGAAAAAGTTTTCTAAGATTGTACTTGTCTTTGCCATAGAAGGAGCATGACATGACTAGGTTGAGGTCCAAGGAAAGGAGATAAGGAAGAAAGAATAGATAACAATTGAGCCAAATATAGAACAACAAACCCAGCTGATTCTATGCTTCCTGCGCATAGAAAAATGTTCTAGTAAGCCTGGAGCTTCATAATATTTGTTATATGTGTCTAACATACCATTCTATATATTATTATCATCATAAGTTTACATATAAATAACATTATTATGGATGAAATTTCTTCACTGACCCAAACACTGCTCTTAAATATAATCTGTCTAAAGGAAGGAAGAATGTAATAGTAGATAGTAAGTGGGAGCATGAAGTAATGATGATTTACTGAAGATGCAGTAAGAGATGATTTTGGTGTGAAGGGAGCATTATGCAGTATTCAGGAGGTTTGGGTACTCTCCTGACCAATCAAGTGGCAGTTCAATGCAAGGGCCTGGGAATGTGCTGCTCCTCTGACTCGGTAGTTCTTGGAATTACCTGAGCCTCTGTGTCCAGTGCTTGGGGCTATAAAGGCCACAACCAGGAATTTTTGAGAATCATATGGTGCTGGGATCACATAAGAATTAGATGCATGTGAGAAATGTCCCTTAACTCCTGTATAATCTCTCTGGATCCCTTACCACTTTGAATATCCAAACCTTAACTGCATAAAGGCAAAGAAAATCACAGGACTACAATTACCTGGTTATATTAAAAACCATGTCCAAGTTCATTGACAATCGACTTTGGAACCTTTGATAAGCCAATAAATTGCTATTAAAGACATTCAAGATGACTTTTATCTGAAAGAATTTCAACTGCTAGCTATTCACAGGCAACCTATTCAATTGCAGGTCAGGTGAATCACCAAGTTTGTCTTTAAATTATAACTCCTAGTGCCAATACTTCCTTCCAAAGCTAAACAGAAAAATGTTTTAACTTCCTGAACAAGTTATTTTAAATACAATTGTAAATCATTAGCCTTTTCCACACTAAATTCTTAGGCTTTATTCACCATATAATTTTGACATACCATTCACCATTTTTATCCCCTTTTCTATATATCCACTTGCTGGTTCATGTCCCTCATAGAATGGCAAAAGCAAAATGAGAGTAATTCCTTAAAATATGCAAATAATTGCTAACTTTCTGATTTCCTTTTATAAGTGGACATTAGTTTCCAATCATAATGATTATTTTGGTTATTATTTCTCTATTGAGTCAATTTGGTTTATCCTCCAAATGTTTCTCCAGTAATTATAATTATTTTTCCTTTTCTATGAATGATAATAATTTTGTTTTTATGGCATTAAATTGGCTTTCTGTAGAATGAGAGAGCAACTAAATGCTGATATTTTCCCTTTGTGAGTTCATTATTTCACACAAAATCCTAAGGAAGGAGTTATCTCTATCATGTGAAATGAGGACACAGACAAAGAGATGCTTCCGAATGGGATTCAAATCCATATTCATGATTATCTACCATCTTCTCTTTTTAATTTTCATTTTAATTTATTGGGGAAGGTTAACTATATGACAGGAATGGCCAATAACAAATGTGGGTCAGTATTTACCCATTTTAGGCACCAAATCTAAAGGTGCTCATTTCCATAAAAAATAACCTTTTGTTGTGTAATATTACAAAGTGATCAACTGGAATATAACATTGCAGGGCCAGCGTAACACACGCATTTTCCTTGCATGGGACCAACTTAGGTTTGATCCTCCGCATCCTATATGGTCACCTGAGCACCACAAGGAATGACTCATGAGTGCAGAGCCAGAAGTAACCCCTGAGCACTGCTGGGTGTAGCCCCAAAACAAAATAAAAACAAAACCAAAAAACTACATCACTAGCATATAAGTCAGGATTGAAATGAATTGAGATGTCAGTCCAGGATCTTCAACTGTTCAGATTCCAATCCCCAGAATTAGTAGGTATTCAACATTACAGCGGAAAGGGAAATAAAGGTTGAAAATAGAAGTAAGGTAGTTGTAAGACCAGGGAACGCTGATATAAGGAGACTATTTGGTTTATCCAGGTGGGTCTCATGTTATAATTATAAGGGTCTTTATGGAAGAGGAAATAAGGACCACAGAGACAGAAGAGTGAGAAAGGCTTGACCTACCAATAAAGAAGTATGGAAAGGGGTCCCCAATCAGGAAGTGGGCATCCTCCAGAATCTGGTTTAGGCCAGCTAAAGGATTCTCCCCTAATAATTCAAGAAAGGATTGCAGCTCAGCTGACACTATGATTTTAGCCCAGAAAACCAGTTAGATCTTCAGAACTATATGGTACTAAGTTTGTATTGTTTGAAGCTTCTAACTTTTTGGTAATTTGTGTCAACAGCAATTGGCAACTAATATATTGGAGGTACGTGTGCTAAAGTCTCACAACTTCTTTCTGGAGAAAATTGCCCTCAGCAATTTTTTTCTTCTTGCCAGTAAAGTATAAGAGGACAAACAATATGGGAGCATAAGGCAAAGTCTCTGACACCAATATATAAAAGCAGAACTACTTAGGGCAATTTACGTTGCTCTGTGGGTGTGAGCTGAGGAGAGACTGGCAGAGACTCCCCTTCCCAGTTCAGCCCATTTCTGGCCCAATCATGCTTCTCTTCCTTTCCCTTTTTCTTCAGTAAGGTCTCCTTCTCTTAAGTTCTATTTCTAGGCTCTCTGAAGTTCTGCTGAGGAGTAATAAGAAACTGGACTGAAGGGAGAGCAGGAAGGCTCAGATGGAATGGTCAGGGAGCGAAGCTGGGAGATGAGATTAAAGAACATATTCTCAGGGCCCGAGTGATAGCACCAGCGGTAGGGCGTTTGCCTTGCACGTGACTGACCCATAAAGGACCCTGGCATCCCATATAGTCCCCCAAGCGTGCCAGGAGTTATTTCTGAGCACAGAGCCAGGAGTAACCCCTGAGCGCCACCAGGTGTGGCCCCCAAACAAACAAACAAACAAACAAACAAACACAAAAACCAAAAAAGAACATACTCTATTTGTGCTAAGACCCACATTGGCTCCTGACTTTGATTCTTAGCTGGGAAAACTGATGCTCTTGAATGTAAAATGGTTCTTAAATGAAGAGTTCATTGCCTAAGTCAACTCTGGGGTGTCTAGGGTGTAAGCAAGAGCCACAGAGGTGGCCTGACAGTGGAAAGCTAGGGCAGCTGTCTCTCATATCCATTTCTCTAGTCACTGCATGAATTTGATTGTCTCAGAGAAACAGTTTATGGCTAGCTGGTCCCATTCTACATAGGCAAAGGTGGGCTGGACTCCTTCTTCTTGTGTGGTGACTTGTATAGCCCATTTATAAAGACTGTTTATCTGCTTATCTGCTTTATCAAGACTGTTTATCCATTTATCTGCTGTTCTGAAATATCTGATTTCAATTCACCTTGACTCCTATTTGAAATCTTCTTTGATCTCCATCTATTAAGACTCTGGGTTTCTGGCATTGGGGAGAGCTAAACATGGAATCTTTGTATCATGGCTTCAAGTGGCCTCCATGTTCATGCCAGCAACATCATAGAATGGACAAGTCTGTTTGTCAGGGTCCAGAAATCTATTCACCAAGCAGCAGAATTGATCCTTAGACCACCCCATGTGAATTCCACCACACATCATAATGCATCACTTGGATCCCCATAAAATTGAAGGATTCAATGCCCACTTGTCAACTGGTATGGCTACCTACAACAGAGAATCTCTGCTATCTCCTCTTGGCTGAACAGAGATGCTTTGGCCAAGACTCTGTCACCAATCCTGGGCTGCCCAAATGTAATGGCAGGTGATTAGGGGGTATAATAACCCAAACTTCCATTCGGAGGGTCAGATTAAGTTGGAAGAGCTTTGGAGCTTACTGGGAGTGGTACAGGGTTTTGTCAACAACTCAAAGTCCAATTCTGCATTCCGTGTAGTTATGTTTCCTATCCCAAATATTCTTCCCCAAACACTCAGTGCAATTCTCTTACATGCCCATGTGTGTACATCAACCTTGTGGTTAGGGATATGGGCCAAAGTCCACCCTTTTCATACTTTCCCATGGTCTGAAAGCAGGGACAGGAAAAGACCTTACCCACGATCATGTGGTTGCAGATGTCACAGAAAGTGGGCTTCTTGAAGATGTGCTCCTGAAAGGTGTGGGTCTTGCTGCTGGAGTGCAGGCCAGTCCGGGTAGGGGTGGATGTCAGGCTCCCAGGTGCTGGAAGTGGGCTGGAGCTGGGACTGTCTTCAGACAGCATTTCTCCTGGTAGTTTTGAATCACTGTTTCGTTGGAAGAAGTTGTCAGCACTTTTGCTTCGTAAACTCTTGGTCTTGAAAGAAAGTGACCGTTTTAGTTTCTGGAGCTGTAATGCAATGACAGAACACTCTCTTACTGGATTACACACATGCTATCATGCTGTGGGGATGAGGTCTGCTCCAAAATGCCACATTATCCACAGAAACCCTCAGCTCCTGGGAAGCCTCATCTATGCCCCAGGTGGATGAGGTCATGTCGGTGCTGCATGCTAACCGTGCAAAGCTGACTATGGAAACAGGGCCTGTTCTGCTTTTGTTTCTGTGCCTGCTCCTCCTCTCTACCTTTTTGAAGTCCTGCTAATGCATGGTCATAAAGTCTCATAAGATGGGGTTTGAATACCATTTACCTTCCTGAATAGGAATCACTGGATATTTAAGTGTACAAACTCTTGGACTCAGAAATGTTGCCTGAGACCAGGGAGTTAGCACAGGGGCCAGAAACAGATGTCTTGCTTGTGCAGGATCCTGGCTCCATCTCCAGAAATGCATGGTTCCATGAACTGAGCCTGGTGTAGACCTAGAAGCCTCTGAACAGTGCTGAGGTGGCCATTGAAACATCCTCGGGCACTGGCATAGGAACCTCAGGAAAGCGGAATCTCTGGAAGTGGCTACTAGGCAACTTAATCCAGCATTTCAGACCTCCATTATAGAACCTCCCCCTGCAATGGTGTCTCTAATTCTGAAAATTCAATAGGCCTTTTTTCATTTCTCAGTCACTAAGCTCTAGACACAGTCAAGCAAGTGTTTCCATCAGAAATGGAATACGTTTAACTAAACTACTCATAGACAGAAACTCTCAAGTGGATTCGTGTGGGATTGTTTCTCTCTCTCTCTGTCTCTCTCTCTGTCTCTCTCTGTCTCTCTCTCTGTCTCTCTCTGTCTCTCTCTCTCTCTCTCTCGATTTAAAACAGAAAAGGTGAATATGTAAAACTTTCCCCAACACCCTTTTACCTTTTACCTTATATCAAATATCTTTTGAGATATTAATCCCACCTGAATGATCAGACCTGCCCACACCTGGTATGGGACAGGCTGTTTTAAATAAAGAGAAGAAAGGTCAGGCTGTGGGGAGGCAAGAGAGAAGCAGCAAAAGGCAGAGGGAAGGGGCAGCAAAGAGCTTAGCAGAAAAAGCACATGTGAGAAAAAACACATGGTGGACAGGCCATGGAATAAAAGCAAGTTAACTCTGATGAAACTCTTATTGCTTGCGAATTATTTCTCTGCCATTACCCTGCATTTTTAGACCCTTTGGCTGAAGGGGTTGAGGTACCATGCCAGGGACTCACCCAATACGTGGGTCTCTATATAATTTTAATTTTAATCAACAGATGATATGAAACATGCAGTAAGTGTCCTGTGTGGAAAAAATTATCACAATGTAGAATTCTCCATTAAATTTCCTTTGTTCTTCTCATGTCATACCACTAGTATGTGGGTAGGGCATGCCGGAACATTTTCCTTTGCTTGTGTGATCTTGAAGCACCCAAATAGGTTTGGAACAAAAACCGACTTTCCAGTAGGTCTGCACTGAGTCCAATCTGCATTTAACATGCAGTTTCCACAACAAAATTAGAGATATCCTTTGAAAACATAGATGTGAGCATTCGAGCCTCTCACTTAAAACCCTCAATAAGATTCCTTTGTTTTTTAATTTAAAAAAAGGTGTCCTGCCATAGGCTGTAGGGAGATGCAGTTCTGGATCATAATGATAATAGACACTGCAGTTAAATTTGCTCTGTCCATCTTGGGCAGTGTCCTGTTAAAAATATTTAATTGCTATGCTATTTTCTTTTAAACCACCAGTTCTTCAAGCATGGTTTTTCCTATGCTCAGATCAAAGAAACGAGCCACTTCGTAATTGCATGACCTGTAATAGGTCACTTTATCTTGAAGTTAGTTTAACTTTTTTGTAATTATAGTTTTAATTTTTGTCATTGAATATCCATGGGGACTCTGCCCAATTGCCTACAATGGCCCGAAATGCAACACAAAGGAGACAATTAAGGCCTCTATCTGGTGTGGCCAAACACTCCAATAAGGGATCTGGGATGCAGCTCAGTAACAGAGCACATGCCCTGTTGGTGTGAAGCCATACGCCCAATCCTTAGCACTACACCGTGTGACTCCTTGTGGCACTGCTTTTGTGATTATGCACAAGCAAAAGTGTGGTATTTCTAGTGTGAGAACAACAAGAGTGCACATGCATAAATGAAATGCAGGTCTTCATCTCCATTCTGGTTATTGTGGCGATACCAAAAACAGGAGAAGGGGAAGGACAGGGGATATGTCCCTTCTTTGATCTGAACTTGCCAAGTTTTAACGCATCAATATCAGAACTTCTCTAATACCAGCAAGGTATTGTACCAGCAAGGTACATTAGTCACTGCATTCTTTCTTTAGTTACTTTCCTATGTCCCTTTGCAATGCGACTTTGCAGCTCCTCCCCACATCAATTGGGAATTGACCCATAGAAGCTTCCAGAAGCAACTTTAAGTCAGTTTCAAGCACTGACCTCAAGCAGACCTTGAATGCCTTTGTCATTTTTCTTGGAAGGAAATTCACTAAAATGCCATATAAACAAATTTAACTGAGACTAGAGGATGATTTTCTCATCTCCCATTACATTATAAGACAGAATAACTGTAACAGAATCACTGTACTTCCCTGCATGGAATAACAAATCTAGGTGAGATAGGAAGAACTATTTATCTAAATCATGCTCAAACTGTTTATCTAAACCCAACTATCAGTCTTCCTCAGTTATCAATAATCAACTATCAACCAAAAATAAAAAAATATTGAATTAAATTGATTATCCAGGGTTAAGGAATAGTTCAGTGGGTAAGATGTTTACTTTGTATGTATTAAATCCTAGTCTAATCTCTGGGACCACATATAGTTCCCTGAACCCCATAGGAGTTATTACTGAACACAAAGCCAAGAGTAAACATAAAGCATTGCCACAAAAAGTTGGGCATCCATTGTGCATATATAGTAATGAATTCTAACGCCCCACCTTTCTGGCATTTGGAACTTGAAAAGGGTGTTTTTTTGCCCATTAGAAACTGCCTTTGGTCGTGTGAAACCAGTTTTCCAAGCCAGTGAGCGATAGAGAAGAAGCCTCTTCAGGGTCTTCAAGAGAAAATTTAGAATAGTCTCAATGGCCATCATCAGTGAGAAAGATGCAGCAATGCATTCATAGAAATTTCATAGAAAATTCAGAAATAGAGAGTCAACCAAAGGCTCTTGTATCTCTCACCTTTTCCATACCCAAATCTACCACCAAATCTGGAGATACTGAAGATGGAAGGAGGAAGATATTCCAACTTCTGGAGTTGTTAACATACCATAATCTGACATAGCCTGACTGGGTCCTCAGTCCATAGAAGCACAGCAGTTTTCTAAAATGAACTCTTCTTCTTTGGCAAAACGAAGTGAGAGGAGGGTTTGGAAATAATGACTCATTTATGACTAAGTCACCTAGAAGTGAAGACTTGGAAGCAGTTAAGGGGAGAATAGGTCTTTTACTCTTTCAACCCTTCTTGCTTTGTAAACCAGACTGATGCTGCAGGAAGGGAGATGATAAATAGGATTCAGGATGAGAATTTTATTTTAGACAGAGAGCAAGAACTTCACTAGGAAATTGAGGTCACTTTTAAGATTTTGTCATAAATGGTGCAACTTGGGGTTAAGGATAGGGAATCTTGGTTAAGGCACATACCATCACAGAAAATGTCTTTATTTGTCTTTCTCCCATAAGGTTGAGCTGGAGTTTTATTAGTAGTTTCCTGACTCAAAAATAAATGAATGACCCCTACTCTAGTTATATCAGGGCATGATTGTCGTGGTCACAAAGGATAATATAGAGAAAGCTAAGACTTTCACTTGGTACAGATGGGAAGAAGGTGATGGGTGGAACAGGGAACAGAAAACTGGAACCAGAACTGGGTTAATCTCCTATTTGGTAATACCTTTTCATCTGAAGACATTGTTAAATGGAGGCCCAGAGAAGTGAAGGACCTAACTCAAGGTCATATAACTTGAGGCCAGAGGGATAGAATACATACTTTGCATGTGGCCAATTCAAGTGTGATCCTTGGCATCCCATATGATTCCTTGAACACTACCAAGAGTGATTCTTGAGTGCAGAGCCAGGGATAAACCCTGGGCATTATTTGATTTCACCAAACCAAACCAAACCAAACAAATAAAGGTCATACAGCCTAAGTGCATTAATACCAGGATTTAAAATTAAATATGCTTTCCTCCACCCCCCAAAATCTTTCTATTTTGGAAAATTTATTTATATATTTAAAATTCTTAAAAGTAATAACAGACCACATATGTATGCTCTACCAAGGTGGAACACCCGATGCCCTTGTTTGGTGCTCTTGCTTCTAAGACTGATAGTGTGAGGTGAAGCCTTTATATAGAAGTCTAGGTCCTGCTTATTTTCATGCACTCTATTTCTCCCTGAAGATTTCTCCCTTAAGATTCTTCCATGATCTTTAGTGGAAGGTTAGTATGATAACAAGAAACCACAGCATTTTTGTTTCTCTGTGGGAACTGACTGAAAGTTATGTCATACTTTCCAGGCCTGCGAACCTCAAGAGCTGGAGACTTTGCTTTGAAGTCAATATGGCATTTCTTATTCAAGTGAACAGCTTAAAAGAAATACAAGTGGAACAAAGTTCCTTGCAGGGAGTGCAAAAAAATATGCTTTCTGCAAATACCAATAAAAGACCAGAAGCCAAATAAGAACAAATGAAGTGCAGAAATAGAACAAGCTCATAATAGCAGATGTCACAGAATAAATGGCCTCTTTGCACCACTGTTACAGAAGGAACAGAGATTCCTCAATATTTACCATGTACTGGAAAATGTTCTGCACTTAATGTAATAATCCTAGCAACCCTATGAGTAAGATATTCATTCATTTATTCAGTCAACAGTTCATTCAAGGGACTGGAGTGATGATGCACCTGCTAAGCATTTGACTGACATTCAGCCAATGTTCTATCAGGAATAGAACTGACTTCTCTTCCTTGAGAACTTTTAGAACCATATCCCAAGCACAGAGCTGAGAGTAACTCATGAGCACTGCCAGGTGTGGTCTAACCACCTTTTCTTTACCAGAGGCCAGAGCAATAGCACAGCAGATGGTGCATTTGCCTTGCACATGGGTTCTATTGCTAATATTCCATCTGGTCTCCTGAGTCTACCAGGAGTGAGTTCTGAGTGGTGGAGAGCCAGGAGTAACACCTGAGTGCCACAGAATATGCCCCCACCCAAATCTCCAATACTCCACTTAATAAAAACTGTTGGATTACTACTAAAAGCCAAAAAAGAATCTTGGCTTTGAGAATGTAACAGTGAAAAATTTTTCTTTAAAATCTAATCGGTAGATATACAAAATAGAAAACTGATTGAAGAAATATATCATGTAAATATTGTATAAAGGAAATAAAAGAGAATAGGAGCTGGAACAAGTGACAAGTCTTCTCTGAGAGGAGCAAAGACATGAAGGAAGTAAGGTGTGAGCTATTTTGAAGAGAAGCATTTTTAAAAAAATTTTTTATTTAAACAAATTTATTACATACATGACTGTGTTTGGGTTTCAGTCATGTAAAGAACACCACCCATCACCAGTGCAACATTCCCATCACCAATGTCCCAAATCTCCCTCCTCCCCACCCAACCTTCGCCTGTACTCTAGACAGGCTTTCTATTTCCCTCGTACATTCTCATTATTAGGATAGTTCAAAACTTAGTTATTTCTCTAACTAAACTCATCCCTGTTTGTGGTGAGCTTCATAAGGTGAGCTGTAACTTCCAGCTCCTTTCTCTTTTGTGTCTGAAAGTTATTATTGCAAGAATGTCTTTCATTTTTCTTAAAACCCATAAATGAGTGAGACCATTCTGCGTCTTTCTCCCTCTCTGACTTATTTCACTCAGCACAATAGATTCCGTGTACATTCATGTATAGGAAAATGTCATGACTTCAACTCTCCTGATGGCTGCATAATATTCCATTGTGTATATATACCACTGTTTCTTTAGCCATTCATCTGTTGAAGGGTATCTTGGTTGTTTCCAGAGTCTTGCTATGGTAAATAGTGCTGCAATGAATATATGTGTAAGGAAGGGAATTTTGTATTGTATTTTTGTTTTCCTAGGGTATATTCCTAGGAGTGGTATAGCTGGGTTATATGGGAGCTCGATTTCCAGTTTTTGGAGGAATCTCCATATCGCTTTTCACAAAGATTGGACTAGATGGCATTCCCTCCAGCAGTGGATAAGAGTTCCTTTCTCTCCACATTCCCGCCAGCACTGCTTGTTCTCATTCTTTGTGATGTGTGCCAATCTCTGGGGTGTGAGGTGGTACCTCATAGTTGTTTTGATTTGCATCTCCCTGATGATTAGTGATATGGAGCATTTTTTCATGTGTCTTTTGGCCATTTGTATTTCTTCTTTGTCAAAGTGTCTGTCCATTTCTTCTCCCCATTTTTTGATGGGATTAGATTTTTTTTTTCTTGTAAATTTCTGTCAGTGCCTTGTATATTTTGGAGATTATCCCCTTATCTGATGGGTGAATAGTTTCTCCCACTCAGTGGGGGGGCTCTTGTATCCTGGGCGCTATTTCTTTTGAGGTGCAGAAGCTTCTCAGTTTAATATATTCCCATCTGTTAATCTCTGCTTTCACTTGCTTGGAGAGTGCAGTTTCCTCTTTGAAGATGCCTTTAGTCTCAATGTGTTATTCTATATATCTTATGGTTTCAGGTCTTATATCGAGGTCTTTCATCCATTTAAATTTAACCGAAGAGAAGCATTTTTAACAATGGACAAACCAGAGCAAAAACCTGAACTCTGGAGCAACTTTGTATGTTCAAAGAACATGAGGTCTCAAGCAGAGAAATGAGGGGAAGAAAGGGGAGAGATATTGTGACCAGAATTATGTTAATCTTGAAAGTCAATGGGTTTGGAATTTACCATAGGCCTGATGGTTTTAATAAAGGAAGCGACAGTGTGGCTTTTATTTAAAAAGAGTTATTCTGGCTATTGTGAGGCAAATGGCCTAATGAGGGCAAAGCAGAAACACCACTTAAAAGACCAGCAATTAGAACTGCTAGAAGTAATTTTGACTTAGACTAGGTTAGTGATTATAAGATGTGGCTGACTTTGCATGTACTTTAAGGTAGAAATAATTGGACTTCCCAGCACAACAGGGAAAATTTGTGAATTCCTCAAATTTGTGAGCCACATGGCTGATTATATGACTATAAAATACCCACATAAGTTTAATATTGATTTACCTCTATAAATAAATCAATGTGTGATATTATCAGAGAAGCTACATACTTTCAACAAACAAAACAAGATCAAGGTTAGTAGACCATCAAATAATAAAATAAGATCCAAGAGTAAGATATGAGAATTTTCACAAATTTTCTTTATGCAATTTTTTATGCTATAATTCAATTACCATTTAGCTGTATCAAGGAATACTAGGCATTGGGGCTGGAGTGATGGCTTAAGCAGTAGGGCATTTGCCTTGCACGTGTTAACCTAGGATTGACCATAGTTTGAAGCCCGGTGTCCCATATGATCCCTCAAGCCAGGAACGATTTCTGATTGCATAGCCAGGAGTCACTGGGTGTGGCCCAAAAACCAAAAAAAAAAAAAATACTAAGTAAATATTCATATCTAAAAAGGAATTGGCTTTGGGGAGGTTGAGAACCAGTGTAGAGACCAGTGTAGAGAAAATATTACATAGGTGAGGGAACTGGTGTAGCAATATTAAATTGCAGAAATAACTATTATGAATAACTATGCAAACCACAGTATGTAAAACAGAGAAACTTAATAAAAAATAAACAATTGGGTTTGTGGAAGGATAAGAAGTAGATTATTTAAAGAAGAGAATAATTAAGACAGAATTTAAGGTTTTAAGTCTGAGTAACTGGTTGAATTGATGGGGTAATTCATGGGAGGGAAAAACACAGGGGAAGAAGCAAGTGGGTGAAGGTTAGGTGCTAAGAATTCAGTTGTGAATAAGTCATTTGGAATGTTTATTTAGAATTGAAGTACAGCTGCCAAAGAGGCAATAAATTTGGGGGATTTTGAGATTCCGGGGAGAGATCTAAACTGAAATAATACACTTGGGAATCATAAGCACATGATGGTATTTAAAACTGTGAAACAAGAGATCACTACTAAGTATGTGAGTGCAGACATTGTGGGGAAGTGATTTAAAAAAAGATCCTACAAGATAAAAACATCTATCCCATCAAAAAATGGGGAGAAGAAATGAACAGACACTTTGACAAAGAAGAAATACAAATGGCCAAAAGGCACATAAAAAGATGCTCTATATCACTAATCAGAGAGATGCAAATCAAAACAATGAAGAGGTACCATTTCATGCCACAGAGACTGGTACACAACACAAAGAATAAGAACAATCGGTGCTGGCAGGGATGTGCAGAGAAAGGAACTCTCACTGTTGGCAAGAATGCTGTCTAATCCAGCTTTTTGGGTAATGAATATGGAGATTCTTCAACAAACTGGAAATTGAGCTCCTATATGATCCAGCTATATCACTCTTAGAGATTGTCCCAGGAACACAAAGACGCAATACAAAAACGCCTTCCTCACACAATACAAAAATGCCTTCCTCACACCTATATTCATTGCAGCGCTATGTAAAATAGCCATAATCTGGAAACAATCATGTTGCCCTTCAGCCAATGAATGGCTAAAGAAACTGTGGTACATATACACAATGGAATATTATGCAGCCATCAGGAGAGACGAAGTCATGAAATTTTCCTATACATGGATGGACATGGAAACTATCATGCTGAGTGTAATATGTCAGGGAGAGAGACACACATAATAGTCTCAGTCATCTATATATTAATATATATATATATATATATATATATGTATATTGTTGCAATAATGTCCAGAGACAATAGAGATGAAGGCTGGAAGGATCATTATATGAAGTTCACCACAAAGAGTGGTGAGTGAAGTTAGAGAAATAACTACAGTAACAACTACCATGACAGCTTTAACGAGTGGGAGAAGTAGAAAGCCTGTCTAGAATACAGGCAGAGATGGGGGAGGATGGGTTGGGGGCATTGGTGCTGGGAATGTTGCACTGGTGCAGGGGGTTGTTCTTTTTATGACTGAAACCTAACTATAAACATATTTGTAAATATGGTGCTTAGATAAAGATACTATAAAAAAGATAGTGAATAATAAAATGTAGAAGAAACGAATGAGCATCAATAAATGAAGGATGTTTATGAAGTAATGTGAAGTTTAGTGGTTGACCATTACATTACACAAGGAAGTATCTAAGGGAATGATTTTAGCGGTAGTAAATTAGTGAATCAATGTGGTCGAAACCAAGCCACATAAATGGAATTCAGGAGGTGAATTGAATGAGGTTGGTTGGGTGGTGAACTTTGGTAGCTTGGAGGAGTAATGACGAAAAGACGAAGTAACTGGAAGTTTATAGGATACAGGATATTTTTGTTCTTCCTTCTATTTTTAAATTTGGGAGATTATTTTGACTTTATTTTGTTTTTAGTTTTGTTTGGGGGCTACATCTGTTTGTGTTTAAGGACTACCCTTGGCTTGGTGCTCAGGAGTGACCCCTGTCAGGGGACCATATCAGTACAATGAACCTAATCTGGTGGGAAGGATGCTAAGCAAGCATGTACTATCTCTCATGTCTTAGTTTATTCATTTTTGATTTGATGTTATATAAGGAGGGACCCAGATAAAGTCTTTTTTTTTTTTTTTTTGGTTTTTGGGCCACACCCGTTTGACGCTCAGGGGTTACTCCTGGCTATGTGCTCAGAAATCGCCCCTGGCTTGGGGGGACCATATGGGACGCCGGGGGATCGAACCGCGGTCCTTCCTTGGCTAGCGCTTGCAAGGCAGACACCTTACCTCCAGCGCCACCTACCCGGCCCCCAGATAAAGTCTTTGAGCAATAGGAAGTAAAATGCAATGCAATGGGTGAGACTTGAGGTTGGAAAAAGATAGTTTATACATAACAAGAGAGATGTAGAATGGTTGTCCAAGTTGCTATTGGATAGATATGAAGTGTCTCTTTTAATTGATTATGTATTCTCAGTGAAAAGGCCTATATTTTCACTTCTAAGTGGGCCTTATGGGAAAATGGAGATAGGAGTTGTTGGAAGCTGGAACAGAAAGATTTGGAATAGGCATTTCAGAGAATGGGAATGGGACTAAACTAGACTACACAGAAAAGAATGGGAAGACAACCCAGAACCTGGTTTCAGGTTATGACTTAATGGTATGGAAGAACTCACTAGAACCCAAAGTTAAATGACCAGTGAGTTGCAGAACCAAGAATTACATATCAGATGTTTAATGCCAAAGTTCCTTTACCCAAATATCAGGAGTTTCCTACCTTTACCTCCTCTTAATGAAATTCCTCTAATCAGTGTGCTTTATCTTCCTGAAATTTTAGTAATAATCTGCATGGTTGCCACGTTGAGCAACATTTCTATGGCAATTAATTTGGGAATGCAAAAATCAGTGTTATTGGAGCAAATGAACACTGAAAATTGCAGCCCGAAGGTGACTTGAACGGCCTGTGTATTGATTTTCCAGTCTGTTCTGCACTGGCACATAAAGTTAATTAACCAGCATGTGCTAGATGGAGACTTAAAGTCTGCACTTTACAAGAAAGGATGGTGCTGGAACAAACGAGGCTATCTACCCCACAGGCACAAATCAGGAGGCACTGTCAGTGTTAGCTCAGCGCCCTGCCTATTGACACTTCACCATAAAATCTCTTCTCTGAACATTTCCTTTTCTATTTAAGAAAACCCGGGAAAGTGCTGGTGTTGATCTGTGATGGAAATGAGACAATCAACATGCAAACATCTCATTCTATGTTTATATATGATATCTGCATCTTTAAAATTAATATTCTTTTCTTCACCTTTTAGCTTCTACAAAACAGGGATATGTCTTCTACTGAAGTGCTCTGCTTTTTATTTATTTTTACAGAAAAGATATTATTAAACCAATGATAACATCTAAGAATTTGGAGCTATGCTACTCATTATGCTGTACTTTGAAAACCAACTTGTTCCTTTTACACTTCATCAGTTGTGCAGATCCAATTAATCTATTGTAAACTTGTCTGACTCTGGTTTGTCAGAGCTCCTTCTATACTCATCCTTTATATGTTAGAGGCAGAGTATAAGTTTGAGGTTTTAAGGCAAAATACCTAAGATGAAGATTTATTTTCTCACTTATTTTTCACGATCTTAAACTTAATTTTTTAAGATAAGCATAATATATTCCAGAACCTGTTAGTCTACAGTTTGGATGGGAACTCTATAGGAACTTTAAAGGAATATTCTATCAACTTGGCTCTGTCACAATCAGCTGCATAACCCTATTTCAAATATGTTGGTAAAGCAAAATTAATGAAAATGATCAAGTGTATGATCATGAGGCTGGGCAGGTATGGCTTGGGCAGATCCCTCAAGCTCTTTGGCTTGAGTCCAGTTAGTCAACTAACGAGTTTAGTGACTACAAAAATAATTTCTTTTTAGCTATGAACAATTCAGCAGAGGGAGGGAATACTAAAAAAACTCAAAGTCTAGTATAGTAGTTTGAAGATCTAATTCTGGAAACAAGTAGAAGTGCTTAAAACTCTGAGGGTTTCACAAGACGCTATTATATTATGAAGGGATCAGTAGAGTAAGTTGATTGCTGCCTACTCTAGAATGTCGGAAAAAGGAGCTATCAATGGAGGAATACTCATAAATATTCTTTGAAATCTTGAAGGATGATTCAATTTTAAAACACACAATTCAGTTTTTTTGCTTGCTTCAATGGCCCTCTATTTGTCTAGGTTATATCCAGGTTGTACATATCGTGGCATAAAAGAACCTTCCTGATTGATGGGAGTTACCCACCTGCCTAGAATTATTTCTAGGTCCCTCTCTTTTCTGTTAGATATACAGGTGTTTTAAGAGAAACATTAAGATTTTCAACTTTACTATTTTTTGAATTTTGGTTTGTATTGAGGTCACATTCAATGGTGCTCTGGGCTATGCATTCAGAGGTAAGGCTGGGGGATAATATAGATTGCTGGGGATCAACTGTGGGTTGGTTATATGAGAAACTAACACCCTAACTATTTGTACAAATGCTTTGGTCCCAAGTGTTGCTTAAGCCTCCGTGACTCTGATCTTTCATCAAGGTTCATTCCATCTGGAAGATAGCTGAATCTCTGTGAATGCTTTATCTCTCATATCCCACTTCTATCCTCTTTCTTAACCATTCCTTGACCATTTCTTTACCATTCCTGCAAAATGAATTTGATTCTTTTCTCATATATGGCTCTGGATAGACGGTAGATATTGTTCTGGATACTTTTATCTCTATAAGGTTACATGCAAGAGGCTATAGCACAGTTCCTAGAACACCCTAATGATTGTATTATTATTATTATTATTATTATTATTATAAAACAGACTTTATCCCAAGAGTTTTAATTACATTGTCATACATTTTCACCCTTGAGGAAGGTACTATTAATATTTTTGAATAATGAGATAAAAACAGAGAAAAAGTAATGTGCCCAAATATACCCAGAAAAAGTGGTAAAGTGAACCATAGCACCAAATACAATTTGACCAGATGCTATAAATTTAACATCCAAACACATATGACTGCTCCACAGTTAAATGAATTGACTGAATGAACAGAAAGATTAACGCCATGTTGGAAACTCAAACACAAAGGCAGGAGTGAATATAGCATGAGTAAGTGTTCCAGGTTCCCACAGGATTTAAACTATTTTTATAATCTTAAGGCAAATGCATTAGTTTCCCAGTGAGCCATTATATATGTTTGGTATGACTGCTATTATGAGAGTACGGTTAGGAGTGGGAAATAGAATCAGATTTAAAAAAATGTGTATGTTGTGCGAGAATTTGTAAGAACAAAGCCAGGAATAAGTCCCGAGCATCTCTGGTCTAGCCTTAAAACAATAACAAACAAAATAACACACACACACACACACACACACACACAAAACTCAACTTCCAATAACAAACAAAATAACACACACACACACACACACACACACACACCAAAACTCAACTTCCAATAACTTTGTAAATCATGACTATTAGTTGGGTGACGCAGGGTGGAAGGGGCCCCGTAGAGCAGAGCTCAGCCTCTGAGCAAGAGACCCCTTCCCTGCCATTCATCCTGCCTTGGTGCTGCAGAATAGATGAGGCCTCAACTGTCACAGATGAGGGTGGAAAGCAGGTGACCCTAGGGCAGGGCTCAGCCTCCAAGCACAAGTAACCCACTTGCCGCCATCTCCCCTGCAGGGTGGAAGAGGTCTTTGGCCACCACAGGTGATGGGGAAAACCATGGTACCATGGGCAGGTCTCGATCTCTGCATGCAAGCAACTCCTTATCCGCCATTACCTCCCTTAGGCACTGCAGGGCAGAAGAACTCTCCTGCTACCACAGACCACTTTAAAAATATCACCCTAAAATTCCAGCACCCCAAACCACCCTATAAATGAACAATGGGGAAACTAAGGAAGACATCAGTAGCTGGAGAAATGGAGAGAAATTCCAACAGATTTCCAAGTCCTCCAAAATGTACGAACTTAATAGATGAGGACCTAAAATCAGCTTTTAATGTCTTACAATGAAATTCAAAGAATCACTAACAAAAGAAATTAAGTAATCCATAGACAAACAATTCATCCTACTTAAAGAATTCTATTAGAAGGTGAGAGAGTCCATACAAAAGGAGCTAAGGGAATTAAAACCATGTACAAGCCATAGCAGCAGAATTACACACATAGAGAATTTCATGGATGAACTTCATGTCATAATGCAAGCCAGCAACAACAAAGAAGTCAATAAAAAATGAGAGACAAACATTGAAAAAAGTAAGATACTTAATGAACGAAGACACAACTTCTAGGAATATCAGAAGGTGAATAAAAAGGAAAAGGGGAAGAACAAATAGTGAGGCGAATAATAGTAGAGAATTTTCCCACCCTCTAGAAAGAGGCACCTGTACAAATCCAAGAAGTGAAACGAGTTCCAAATATAATAGACCCAAACAGATCAACACTAAGACATATAAGAATCCAAATGGCCAAAAATAAAGAGAGTAATGAATTCTTTAAAGCAATATGGGTAAAAATACCTCAAGTACAAAGGAAGGAACATAAGAATAGAACCAGATTTTCCATTTGAAACAATTCAGGTAATAAGATAGTGGAACATTTTTTATATCTTTATTTAAACACCTTGATTACAAATATAATTGTACTTGGGTTTCAGTCATGTAAAGAACACCCCCCTTCACCAATGCAACATTCTCATCACCAATGTCCCAAATCTCCCTCCTCCCCACCCCACCCCTGCCTGTACTCGAGACTGGCTTTCTACTTCCCTCATTCATTCACTTTTTTGTGATTGTTCTCAGTGTAATTATTTCTCTAACTGCACTCACCACTCTTTGTAGTGAACTTCATGTTGTGACCTTTCAGCCCTCATATCTTTTGTCTCTGAGAATTATTGTAAGAATGTCTTTTATTTTTCTTAAAACCCATAGATACAAGTGAGACTATTCTGTGTCTATCTCTCTTTCTCTGACTTATTTCACTCAGCATAATAGATTCCATGTACATCCATGTATAGGACAATTTCATGATTTGATCTCTCCTGATGGCTGCATAATATTCCATTGTGTATTTTAAACTATTGAATGAGAGAAAATTCCAACCTAGAGTCCACTACTTAGAAAAACTGTCATTTATGTGGGAGGGAGGGCAAAAAATTCTCAGACAAAAAAGAACTTGCACTATTTGTGCTAACCAAACCGACTCTAAATGAGTTCCTCAGAGATCAATTACACAAACCAAACACCTTGTGGTAACAACAACCCTACACAATATAACAGCACAACACCCATCTTTGTCAACCATTTCCTTAAATTCAATGGACTAAACTCCCTCATTAAAAGGGAAAAAATGGATGGTACCAGTAACAACCAGTCATATGAACACTGAGTAGACATAAAAAATGATCAGACTTAAGCACCAAAGCCAAAGTCAATGACACAGGAATTAATACCCAATCTACAACAATCTATACACAAAAGAGATCGCTTACACTAGCAGTCCAAGGAGCAAAGTGGTGGTATGTGATGCATGCTGGGAATGGGGGTGGAGGGAGGACAACACTGGTGGTGGGAGTGGCCCTAATTCACTGTCGCTATGTACTTTAAATATAACTGTGAAAGACTTGTCATTTACATTGGTCACAATAAAATTTATTTAAAATAAAAAGATCATGACTATAAAATAAAACTTTTATTTTTTAAAGTGTGTATGTATTGGGACTGAAGCAATAGCATAGCATAGTGTTTAGGACATTTGCCTTGCGCATGACTGACTTGGGTTTGAAACCAGTATCCTATATCTCTCTCAAGAACCACCAGAAGTAAGTCCTAAGTGCAGAGACAGGATTAACACATGAACAGAGCCAGGTGTGGTGCCAAAAATAAAATAACAAATTAAATTTAAAAAGCACACATAGAGTGTATGGGTGTGTTTTCCAGGTAGAAAGATGGCATGCAATTAAGAGACCCACTTCAGATTTTCTATAAGGCAGAGAATAAAAAATGCTAAATTGGGGTAGATTCCGCAATAAGAAAGAGTATAGAGAAACACAATGGGAAGCAATCAGTAATGCCTTGACCCTAACCTCCCTATTTTCTTCAAAGAAGTTTCTAGATAGATCCCAAGTTCACATTGCTAGAGGAAGTCTAATATTATGGAAGTTTTAGCTACTCCTTACTAGGAAAAGTTTTAAAGTCTTAAAGGGAATATCAAAATAATTCATCTCTTTAAACACCATCATATTTCTTTGTCTCAAGTGTAAGATATTTTTTTGGTCCTGTCCTAAAGTCACCCTTTCCTATGCTATTTAATATCTATATTGTGTTTGGGTTAGATATTGCTCAGTGGTAACGTCAAGAGGATCCTATTTTACTTTTATATTTTATTTACTTGCTTTTAAAACAGTTCTGTGAATGAGAAAGGCCAAACACTCTCTTTAGAAAATAGTTCAGGACAGACAGATGTGAAATGATTGCCTAAGGGCTCACCACATTTCCTGCCCCTTCTCCCACATAAAAAAGGAGACCACTGTAAAATTTGAAAATCTCTATCCAATAGCTGTGCTGTTTCTGTTTATCCTGGAATTAGGGAGCACTGTTTTGCTGATTTTCCTACCTGTGGATATTAGTATAAGAGTAATAAATATAGGGTCACCAAATCACCTCATCAATGTGTGAAGTATCCTCTTGGGAAAGAATGCAACATTAGCTCAGACAGATAAAAAAATCTGAGAAGCTACCTAGCAAGACAACACCTCTTAAGGACTAGGGTAGCAATAGCAACTATAATAAAGATAAAATACAGCACTTTGTTTTGGGGGGAATATGGTGAAGAGGGAGGCGTGGAGGTTGAAAGACAGAGCTGCTCTATAATGATATCACAGGTAAGTAGACTTCCATGTTAAGGTTGTGCAGAAAAGGGCTTAAAGAAGACAAATGGAGGTATGGTGCGGAGGTGGGAAAATAGAACTATTCAATGTGGTGTGTAATGCGGATTGCTTATTGTAGAAGACCTGAACTCAGGATCTATGACCCAAAAGACCACCAGGGAGACAGGCAGTAATGTACATGCAAGGGAGTTTATTCCAGCATGCTGGGGGCCAACATCTAAGAAATGAGGACTCAGAGAATGGCTTACATGGCAAATTTAAAGGGTACATGGGCCTCAGCCTAAGGGATCCCGCTTCTGGGTACTGATCATTTTAAAAATTATTGGCCCTTAGTACAAGGTTAAGCTAAGATTGTAACTCGGACGTAACATAATACAGACAGCTCCAGGGAAGCTCTGATTCGGAGCCACACCTCTAGAACTGAGTCTTGACCATCCTGATACAATGCTCACACTTCTCTCCAACTCTCAGTCAGGCTGATTTTCACATCTATTTTATTTATCATGGGAGAAACAGAGCTTGAATCTAATATATTCAGGCCACCTTTCTCATAGTTTGGTTCTGCTGCTGTATATTGTGTTAATTTAAGAAATACTTAGGTGTTAAAGATGGTGGCTTATGGATTAAGTCCACTTTTAGAATGAAGCCTTTGTGTATCTCACATCCTCAATCTTTCATTTTGGGGACACTGCAGAACACTAAGAGGTATGGTAGATTCACAGGAAACTAGTAAACAGCTTTCCATTAAATAGTAGCTTTACAGGCAGGTAGTAGAATCTGAGCAGCAACCTCAATCTCAACTCTGCTGGAAGCCTCAAGTGATGCTTTCCTTGTTTTAACAGCCCATCTAGCTAAGCTAAAGATAAGATAAAGTGAGTTTCCTTTGCCAAATGGATGGCAAAGACTTCCCTTCCTGATGATTAAGGAAAAATAAAACCAAAATGGTTTACAACAATGGAGGAAAGACTAGTGATTGTAAACATTAGCTGTTAGGGCTCAAAGTTCCCTTATCTATGAAAGTGCAACCTTGTGATAAGTTGCATGATTTCTTTCTTTCTTTCTTTTTTTTGTTTTTTTTTTCGGGCCACACCCGTTTGATGCTCAGGGGTTACTCCTTGCTAAGCACTCAGAAATTGCTCCTGGCTTGGGGGGATCATATGGGACATGGGGTGGGGGTCGAACAGTGGTCCTTCCTTGGCTAGCACTTGCAAGGCAAACACCTTACGTCTAACGCCACCTCACTGGCCCCTTATGATCTATTTCTTTTCTTCAGTTTTCTGTTTTAAAAATAATTCCAGTCATTCAGAATACGTGTAAAATGGTAGTTTTCACCATTTCCCCTAACGTGAATATCTTATATTACTTTGGTAAATTGATCGTACTAAGAAATTAATTTAATACTTAATAAAACATTTATTTAATCTTTGTACCAGGTTTAAATTTTGTCAGTTGTCCCATAATTGACTCTTTCTGCTCCCCTCCTCTAGCCCAGGATCTAATCCTAGATTTCATATTTCAGTTAGGTGCTTTTCTTTAGTGTCCTTAATTTATATCAGGTCCTTAATATTTCTTTACTTTTCATAATCCTGATCCCTTTAAGTTTTATCACTTTGGCTTTCAGGTCAGACTGGGTGATGCTCAGGGGCTACTCCTGACTTTCTGCTCAGGGGTTACTTAGGGGAACATACAGTATTAGGAATTAAAACTGGATCTTTTGCAATGCAAATAATATGCCCAGAATTTAGTTATCTCTCCATCCCCAATTTCTGGCCATTTTGAAGGCTGTTTTAGAAAAAAAAATTAGTGAAGTTTCTTCAATTTGGGTTTGTCTGATATTTTCTCATTTGTGAACTGAGGGTGCATACTTTTGTTCAGAATAGAACAAAACTGAGCCAGAGTGGTGGTACAAGCAGTAGGGCATTTGCCTTGCATGCACTAACCTAGGATGGAGGTGTGGTTCCATTCCCCGGTGTCCCATATGGTCCCCCAAGCCAGGAGTGATTTCTGAGCACATTGCCAGGAGTAATGGCTGCGCATCATCAGGTGTGGCCCAAAATCCAAAAAAAAAAAAAATAGAACAAAACACACCCATCCAAGTACATCCTATTAGGATATTGCTGACATCATGTGTCAATATGAGTGCCATTAACTTTGTTTACTATGTTGCTAATTGCTGTTAGAATCCAAAGTTCAGTTTAGAAATGAACTGTAAACCTGGCTTTGCTATGAGCTTAAGTGCTTTCATGACAGGCTGCAATGTTAAGGTAGAAAGACTAGGCCCAGAAGAACACCCAGTTCCTGAAACTGGACGCTATGGAGATATTCAAGGAATTGGCCTCCTGGTCAGATATGGGAGGCCATATATGGACAGATAGCCAGATGATACCACACCCTAAATCTGGAGATGCATAATCACCCCTCACTGAGAAGACAGCCCGCTTTGTTTGTCTGATGCTACATTTGAACTACAACCAATACTGGCCCAACCTTCTATTAAGAACCAATAATTAAAAAAAAATCAATACTGAGAGGTTAGGGATCCCCTAAACTGAGACCTTAGTACCTTTTAAAATTTCCATGCAACCTTTCTCGGAGTCCTCATTTCTTTGGAGATGTTGGACCCCAGCATGCTGGAATAAATTTTACATTTACACTACTGCCTGTCTCCCTGGTGGTATTTTGGGTGGCTGATCCTGAGTTCCAGACTTTTAACAATTGCTCTGTTGCTCTGCTATACAATTTCCTTTCTTAATTAATAAGTTTTACACAAATGTTCTATTTCTCAGCATCCATTTGACCTCTGATATCTATTGATAACCCCTGCCTGCAAAAATCATTACCTAGTGTTTGTCTAATGTTAACATTCTATTTTCATGGCTCCTTCTATATTTATTAATTAGTATCATTTTCCTTCATTTATTTACTCATTCGATTATTCATTTACATTATTAGAGACTAGTAAATATTTCCTTTATTCAAGCACTATAATCTACTATGACTAATATTATTAGTTGCTCAAATTGTACCTGATTTAATCATCTGGAGAACCTTTAGGTTGGCATCTTATTTTTTGTCTTATATTTGTTTTTGACTTGCCCCAATTATTTTTGAGTAGTTTCTTACCTTATAAAACTCCAATTGCCTTTTCTTTTTATCTAGCTACTAGTTATTTCTCTCAGGACCCTAAGTTAGTTTGGGAAATAGTACTTGTAAACTGAGCTTGGGTATATGTGTTTTTATTGCTCCTGAGATGGCACTGAATTTAAGATCAGTAGACAGAAACAGCAAAACAATGAATAAATACTCAAATACCCAGATACAAACATCTATATTGATACATCAACCTTGCCATTATATTAAAAATGTGAGTTTATACTGATATAATCTTTCATTTCCTAAATGTTCTCTGATTTATAGATATATGATTAAACACTAACACTAGAGTATTTTACATTTACAAAAGAGAGAAGGAGATAGGAATGTGTTGGGAAAAAACACAGAGGTCAAAAGAGAGTTGGAAAAAGTCAAGAAGTTACTTAAAATAATTTTTAAATGAATTATTTAGCAATCCTTTTTTAAATGAAAAGGTTGGGACGTTTTTATTTTTGTTTTGGTTCAAGCCTGGTGGTGCTCAGTAGATACTCCTAGCTCTGCACTCAGAAATTACTCTAGGCAGTTTTCAGGGGATAATAGAGACCATATATGATGGTGGGGATCAGACCTTGGTGGGTGCAAAGCAAATGCCCTACCAACTATACTATTGCTCTGTCCCCGTGGGAGGATTGTTCTAAATCAAGGACTACTTAATAACCCCTCTGTGAGAGAAGAGGAGCTCTTTCGTCTTCAAGTACTTCTATGACTTAAAGAGATACTAAAATAGCCAATAAAATTAATCAAAGTAGTGCATTTTATGTATATATTACTATGCACAAATGGTAAAAAATCACATATTACAGAGTATGTACTTTTTGTAATGATACTTAGTAAAAATTAAGTGCTTCACATATCAGATCCCCAATTTGATTCGATGAAGCTATCATTAACAGTTTCTCCTTCCAGAAATATTCTGTGCATACCTGTCCATAAATGTACAGCACAGCCGAACAAATGTGAATATGCTATGCATGTTTTTCTGTATCTTGTCTTTCCATTTCACAATATTTATTAATCTTTACTACATGTCTAATGGCATGAGAGATTTAACTAATTCTTTAATTGTCAACCCAAAATTATTCTATATAATGCAGGTACAACCATTTATTGGTTTCTAGTGTTTTCTTGAGACAGGGATCTACAGTTGTTCAGCAGAATCCATTTTCATTTTCTTCCTGGGTAGCCATATAGATATTTTTTCCCAAAGTGTTCTGAGCAGAAAAATGCAGAAATGGGGCTGTAAGCTTGCTAATGGAGTATAATAAAACAATATGTATTACTTCGGAAATGCAACAGCAGAACATTGTATGCTTGCTCAAGCCCTTCTCTTCTTTTATAACAGCTGCAATATGGACGTGGTACTGATCCAGCTTCCACCATGGAGATTATAACTAAACTCTAGGAGGTGGCAGAGCAATTACTTGGAAGGAAATACATGCCCTGATAACTCTAACCATTTACCTATTAAGATATAAATAAACCTACTAAGATATAAGTAATAAATGTCAAATTTTTAGCACACAAATGTTTCTATTTATTAAAACATATTGTTATTTTATTCTTTGGTTTTCAATAATACTGATAATAAATTATCATGGACATAATTCCAATACCAGTGTATCTTCTCTTTCCCTAAGGAATCCATCCCTTTTTCTCTTCACTCCCCCCGCCCAACCAACTCAATGCTTTTGAACTATCTGTTGTGTTTCTTTGTTATAGCAGCCACTTTCTCTAGTATATTTTGTACTCCAGAAAATACTGCAGAGATAAGTATTGAGGCGTGTGAAAAAAAAGGAGAGAAGGAAGGAAAGAAGTAAGGAAAAAAGGAAGGAAAGAAGAAAGAAAGAAAGAAGACAAAGAAAAAGAGAAAGAGCAAGAAAGAAAAAGAATAAACGAAAGGAAGAGAAAGAAAGGAATAAAAAGATGAAGAGAAAGATAGAAAAAGTATACTATTAGAATTGAAAATACATTCACTGAATGTTTTACATTGTGCTCTGACTAAATTTGAGGAAATATAATCGCTTCAAAATAAGATTAACACAGAAATAATCAACCTAGATCTGACAAAGTTAAGGAAAAATGACTTGTGACCTATATTACCATAACAAAATTTAAAACAATAGGAAAGACAAAATTAAATAGAACTAGTTTTGTAGAAAGGTGATTCAGAGAGATTTTGAAATGATGTCTAAGTAACAGCCATGAAATATGAAGGTATAAAAATCAGAATATAGGGGCCGGCGTGGTGGCGCTAGAGGTAAGGTGTCTGCCTTGCGAACGCTAGCTTAGGCCGGACTGCAGTTCGATCCCCAGGTGTCCCATATGGTCCCCCAAGCCAGGAGCGACTTCTGAATGCATAGCCAGGAGTAACCCCTGAGCGTCACCGGGTGTGGCCCAAAAACCAAAAACCAAAACCAAAATCAAAACAAAAAACAAAAGTAAGTTCCTGAACCCTTCAGAATGACTAGAGCAGTAATGATGAGAGAGAGAGACACACAGAGAGAGAGAGACAGAGAGACAGACAGAGAGAGAGAAACAGAGAGAGAGAGAGAGAGAGAGAGAGAGAGAGAGAGAGAGAGAGAGAGAGAGAGAGAGAGAGAGAGAGAGAGAGTTCTTAGGCAAAATGAGGAAAGGAGACCTGAATCTACGAATGAGGGGACCACTCTGTGTCACGTCAAAATGACAAGAGACATTCCTGTCAGAATATTAAAAGAATGTTGCCAGAAACCGAAGGTGTCAAAAGCAAAGGATGGATAACCAAGCACACAGGCAGGAAGGCGCACTATTCCAGAGGAAAAAAAGCCTTATCCTTACTGCATATTTATTTCCTACAGTATGAAACAATGTAAGGAAAAGTTATGATCCAAAGATTCTTAACCCAGACAAATTACCATTCAGAAGAGAGAAAACAAAAGCACTGGAAAATATGAAAAACACGTGGTGCAATAGAAGATGTGCTTGAAATAACCTAAACATGGTTAAGTTAAAACGCCTGGTATAAACTTACTT
This sequence comes from Suncus etruscus, assembly GCF_024139225.1. Lineage (NCBI taxonomy): Eukaryota > Metazoa > Chordata > Mammalia > Eulipotyphla > Soricidae > Suncus > Suncus etruscus. Next base: position 3,976,104 of record NC_064867.1, read on the forward strand.
CACAAAGAAAACTCACCTGCTATAAATACTTAATGAAAAAGATGGCACATAATTTACAAGTGTTTTAACAGTAATAAAAATACCATGACTTGTAGTAACGAAACACAAAGCAGAGGTTGGGGGGGGGCATTTGAGGAGAGAGGAGGAAGTCTGGCTTTATTAATTTTCTCATTTTATATGGAGAAAAAATACGGATGGTATTTATTACAGATGAATTTGACTCCTTATTATATGTAGAAGGCACTTGTAGAACTTTGTATCAGTGCTCTTTTTATGGTGTTCGGGATCAAACTCAAGAATCAAACACACCTGGTGATTAATGACTGAACCATATCCCCACCGCTGGGTATCAGCTTTTTAAATATTCCAATTTATTTTCTTAGGTAAGCCCTATTCTCCTCATTTTAGGAATAAAAGCCTTGCTATTCCATTCTTTTTTCCTAAATTAATGTTTTATTTATTCTGAATGTGCTATGTTCATTCAGTGAAGATACATATTTTTATGTTTTCAATATCTAATTAACATCGTTAGCATTATTTATAGTATTTTTAACACAAAAACATGATTCTTTTTAAGATTAAACACTGTTATAAGCCCATTAACATTTTCTCTTTACATTTTCTTTTTTTATTAATATCTTTATTTAAACACCTTGATTACAAATATGATTGTATTTGGGTTTCAGTCATGTAAAGAACACCCCCCTTCACTAGTGCAACTTTCCCATCACCAATGTCCCGAATATCCCTCCTCCCCACCTCACCCCCACCTGTACTCTAGACAGGCTTTCTAGCTCCCTCATTCTTAATACTAATAATTATAATAATTCTAAGTATGCAGTAGCAGTAAGCATGTTAGTAAAATTCTATTTGTTTTTCTTTTTTCTTTTTTTGTACTACACCTAGCAATATTCAAGAGTTACTCCTAGATTTGCACTAAGGAATAACTGCTGGTTGCCTTGGGGGACCCTATGTGATGCCAGTGATGGAACCTGTCCCCAAAACAAACCTATAAATCTTTTACAAAGATCCCATTACTAAATGTATTGGGCAGGGGCCCTTGGGTCAAACTGTGATGTCCAGGGTTACTCTTGGTTCTGTCCTCAGGAATCACTCCTAACCATGCTTAGGGGATCCTATGGGTGCCAGAATCGAGCCTGGATCAGCTGTAGGCAAATCAAGTGTCTTACCCACTATATTATCCCCCTGATGATCCTGTAGTGCCATTTTAAAAGAAGTCATTAGTATATTTACAAAAATGAGCTCAATTAAGTTTAATATAATAAACTTTCTAATTAATCTAGTAAGGGAAATACTAATTAATTTAATAATTAATCTAACAAGGGAAATGTTTTTTGTAACAACAATAACAAATTTATTTTAAACAACATTTAAATAATATTTAAACAAAAATAACAAAAATATTTTTAAAAGATAAAGACTCAGTGGTCCTCAAACTATGGCCCACGGGTCACATATTGTATTTGTATCTGTTTTGTTTCTTCATTGCAAAATAAGATCTATGCAGTGTGCATAAGAATTTGTTCATAAGTTTTGTTTTTACTATAGTCAGACCCTCCAATGGTCTGAGGGTCAGTGAACTGGCCCCCTGTTTAAAAAGTTTGAAGAACCTGGGCCCGGAGAGATAGCACAGCGGCGTTTGCCTTGCAAGCAGCCGATCCAGGACCTAAGGTGGTTGGTTCAAATCCCGGTGTCCCATATGGTCCCCGGTGCCTGCCAGGAGCTATTTCTGAGCAGACAGCCAGGAGTAACCCCTGAGCATCACCGGGTGTGGCCCAAAAACAAAAACAAAAACAAACAAAAAAAAGTATGAGGACCCCTGAATGGGACACTTTATCATAAAGTGATCCAGGATGTGGCTCAGAAGGAGAGCAACACATGTGTGACCCTGTGACTGATCACTAACTCCACACATACACAAACACATAAAATAATTATCAAAAGGTACAAGTGGGCTGAAAATATTCTGAAACAAAATTAAACAACATATGTAAAAATGAAAAAAATATATACATGTTAGTGGGTTGTTCTTCACTAGATGCAATTAAAATTAAAATACTGTTTAGAAGAACTCCACTCACAGAATTACTCATGGTGGTTAGATAAAAAAAAAGAGTTAGATCAAGAGCCTAGCAAATGCTGGCAAAGAAGAGTGCTTTGTGATATTAATATTACACAAAATTAAAGTTGAATTAAAAAATTAGTGGAATAGAAGTGGAAGATAGTGGTGGGTGGTATAATCCACAATGAGGTTGAAACAGCTGTGAGTTGTTATGCACCCAAAAAACATTACACTAGAATAAACAAAACTTTCAAGCTGTAAAATTATATAGAAATAAATCAGTGGTAAATCATTTAACTGATTTCCTTCAATCCACTGTAAAAGAAACTTTAAAGTATATGAACAGCTAAATTTATAATACTGATTTAATTGAGGGTTCAGTTCTTTACATTTCAGTAAATACATCTCCTTTTCAAAGGGTCCTAAAAATAACTGCCCAAAATTATCTTATATGGAATCACCAATGAGTCCTCCATGACATCCTTAAAAAAATGATGAGGCAGTATATATAGATTTATATATATATACATGGGCCTAGAACTACAGATCAAGAATTTAATAGACAAAAAGTAAAAAATATAAAAATTATAAAATGTAAATAACCTCCCTCCTCTTGTCTTGCAGATGTACTCACACACAAGTTTCTGCTTGAAGTACTCAGAGAATAATAAAGAGAATAATGATTATAAAAATCAAAGAGATATAATTATAGTCACATTCAAGAGTGATTTCAAAACCATAGGAAGGTTTCAGTATTAAAATTAAAGAATACAAATGAGTGAGCCAATAATGTAATTTAATAAATTATTTTAAAATCATAAAATTAATATTATATATTAACTATTATTTAATTAAATAAATAAAAATATTAAGTTAAAAACAAACCATTGGAGTATAAAGAAAAAAAAGAATAAATTCAAGAACTAGTTCATAAAAATATTAAAATAGATAAGTCCTTAATTTAATTAAATGAAAAATAAAACATCTGCAGTCTATATTCAAAATATAGAATGAGAAAGGATAGTAATGTAATTTTAGATTCTTTATTAGTATAGTTCAAAGTATGATTCTAAAGGTAGCTTTCTAAAGAAATATAAGTTGCTAATATTCATTTAGAAGGCTTAGAATGCCTGCTTTTCTATTATTACTGCAAATTTAGAAAACTAATTTTTTGGCTATATGTGTAACTTTTATTTATTTATTTTTATTGGCCAGCTTTTTTCCTTTATTTAAACATCTTGATTATAAATATGATTGTGATTAGGTTTCAGTCATGTAAAGAATACCCCCCTTCACAGTGCAACATTCCCACCACCAATGTCCCAAATCTCCCTCCATCCCACCCCACCCCCACCTGTACTCCAGACAGGCTTTCCAGTTCCCTCATTCATTCACATGATTATGGTAGTTCTCTGTGTACTTATTTCTATAACTGCACTCACCACTCTTTGTGGTGAGCTTCATGAAGTGAGCTGGAAGTTCCAGCCCTCCTCTCATTGTCTCTGAGGATTATTGCAAAAATGACTTTTATTTTTCTTAAAACCCATAGATGAGTGAGACTATTTTGCATCTCTCTCTCACCCTCTGACTTATTTCACTCAGCATGATAGACTCCATGTACATCCATGTATAGGAAAATTTCATGACTTCATCTCTCCTGATGGCTGCATAATATTCCATTGCGTATATGTACCACATTTCTATAGCCATTCGTCTGTTGAAAGGCTTCTTGGTTGTTTCCAGAGCCTGACTATGGTGAATAATGCTGCAATAAATATAGGTGTGAGGAAGGGGTTGTTGTATTGTATTCTTGTGTTCCTAGGGTATATCCCTAGGAGTGGAATAGCTGAGTAGAATGGGAGCTCAATTTCCAGTTTCCATAGAGGTTGGACTAGACAGCATTCCACCAGCAGTGGATAAGAGTTTCTTTCTCTCCACATCCCCGTCAGCATTGTTTTTTCTCATTCTTTGTGATGTGTGTCAATCTCTGGGGTGTGAGATGGTATCTCATCGTTGTTTTGATTTGCATCTCCCTGATGATCAGTGATGAGGAGCATTTTTTCATGTGCCTTTTGGCCATTTGTATTTCTTTTTTTTTTTTTATCAAAGTGTCTGTTCATTTCTTCTCCCCATTTTTTGATGGGATTAGATGTTTTTTCTTGTAAATTTCTGTCAGTGCCCTGAATATTTTGGATATTAGCCCCTTATCTGATGGGTGTTTTCTCCCACTTGGTGGGTGGCTCTTATATCCTGGGCACTATTTCTTTTGAGGTGCAGAAGCTTTTCAGCTTAATGTATTCCCATCTGTTTATCTCTGCTTCCACTTGTTTGGAGAGTGCAGTTTCCTCCTTGAAGATGCCTTTAGTCTCAATGTCATGGAGTGTTTTTATCTACATGTTGTTCTATATACCTAATGGTATCAGGTCTGATATCTAGGTCTTTAATCCATTTGGAATTTACCTTTGTACATGATGTTAACTGGGGGTCTATGTTCACTTTTTTGCAAGTGGCTAACGAGTTCTGCCAGTGGCACTTGTTGAAGAGGTTTTCCCTGCTCCACTTAGGATTTCTTGCTCCTTTGTCAAAGATTAGGTGATTGTATGTCTGGGGGACATTGTCTGAGAACTCAAGCCTATTCCACTGATCTGAGGGTCTGTCTTTATTCCAATACCATGCTGTTTTGATAACCATTGCTTTGTAGTACAGTTTAAATTGGGGAAAGTAATGACTCCCATATTCTTTTTCCCAATGATTGCTTTAGCTAGTCGAGGGTGCTTATTGTTCCAGATGAACTTCATAAGTGTTTGATCCACTTCTTTGAAAAATGTCATGGATATCTTTAGAGAGATTACATTAAATCTGTACAATGCTTTGAGGAGCATTGCCATTTTTTATATATATTTTATTTAAACACCTTGATTACATACACGATTATGTTTGGGTTTCAGTCATGTAAAGAACACCACCCATCGCCAGTGCAACATTCCCTTCACCAAAGTCCCAAATCTCCCTCCTCCCCACCCAACCCCCGCCTGTACTCTAGACAGGCTTTCTATAACCCTCATACAGCCTCCTTATTAGGGTAGTTCAAAATGTAGTTATTTCTCTAACTAAACTCATTCCTGTTTGTGGTGAGCTTCATGAGGTGAGCTGCAACTTCCAGCCCTTCTTTCTTTTGTGTCTGAAAATTATCATTGTAAGAGTGTCTTTCATTTTTCTTAAAACCCATAAATGAGTGAGACCATTCTGTGTTTTTCTCTCTCTCTCTGACTTATTTCATTCAGCATAATAGATTCCATTTACATCCATGTATAGGAAAATTTCATGACTTCATCTCTCCTGATAGCTGCATAATATTCCATTGTGTATATGTACCACAGTTTCTTTAGCCATTTGTCTATTGAAGGGCATCTTGGTTGTTTCCAAAGTCTTGCTATGGTAAATAGTGCTGCAATGAATATAGGTGTAACGAAGGGTATTTTTTTTTATTGCATTTTTGTGTTCCTAGGGTATATTCCTAGGAGTGGTATAGCTGGATCGTATGGGAGCTTGATTTCCAGTTTTTAGAGGAATCTCCATATCGCTTTCAATAAAGGTTGAACTAGACAGCATTCCCACCAGCAGTGGATAAGAGTTCCTTTCTCTCCACATCCCCGCCAACACTGCTTGTTCTCATTCTTTGTGATGTGTGCCAATCTCTGGGGTGTGAGGTGGTACCTCATAGTTGTTTTTATTTGCATCTCCCTGATGATTAGTGATGTGGAGGAAGTATTGCCATTTTAATGGTGTTAATCCTGCCAATCCATGAGCAGGATATGTGTTTCCATTTCTGTGTGTCCTCTCTTATTTCTTGGAGCAGGGCTTTATGGTTTTCTTTGTATAGGTTCTTCACGTCTTTGGTCAAGTTGACTCCAAGATATTTGAATTTGTGTGGCACTAATGTGAATGGGATTGCCTTCTTGACGTCCATCTCTTCCCTATCTAAATAACTATCTGCAAAGAAGTGTCTGAACCCAGTGTTTTATTGGCAAGCTATCCTACATCTCAATTTAAAGGAAGTTATAACTTTTATGTTATCAAGGCCTTTTCAGTACAAAGTTACAAATGACTAAATTTTTAATTCATTCTCTCCTTCACCGAATCTACTATAAACTTTTTTAGAATTGAGTGAGTAGACTGCTCAATAAACTACAAATATCTACATTCTACAAACCGATTTTACGATTTCATTTTTACTATTGAAGCAGAAACTAAAAATACAATATTAGGAACTTAAATAAATCTCTCTATTGAAATAATTACATTCTTTGGTTAAAAAAGTTTATTCTAGGAACAAAGAAACTATTATTTATGCTTTATGGCCAAAAATAATGAAAACAATGAAAATTTACATAGAAGTGTGAGTGTAGTTGTGTGCATATCGAGTATAATATTTTTTATCTAACTAAAACTAACTTAAGAGCAGATAACAGAGTAATCAATCCTTGGGAATGATATATCTTTCACTCATAGGAAAACAGAGAAACTAGTAGGTTTTTGGTATCCAGGTAGTATATTAGGGAGAAAGAGCTTATTTTTACAAGACATTCTATGTACAATACATAGAGCTACACTTTTGTTGAATCCATTCGTCTTCTAGATAGTTTCAGGAGATTTTTTGCCCTTGCATTCTTCTTTATGCAGAGTATTTTAGAATGTAGTGCCAGTATAGAGTGATGGCGTAAAACCAGGAATCCTTGGATGCCTGATATCATTGGAAATAGATGCACTGGGGTCAGAGATAATGCCGTTGAGCAAATTGGGCCTCCTGTATGCAAGGCAAGTGCCTCAACCCATGTAACTATCTTTCTGGCTTCTACTAAGATTTTCAAGGAACCCATACAAATTAAATGCAATTTTTAAAATTATATTTATGTACTCACTTTTTGGTTTTGTAATACACATAGTTATGTTCAGGACTTAGCCCTGGAAGTCAGGAATCACTTTCCAGTGAGCTCAAGTGACCATAAGGGATGCTGGGAATTGAGTCTGGGTAGACTGTTCTAGGCAAGTTCCCTACCTACTATAATACTGTACTGGGCCTTCAATGCAATTTTTTTCTTTTTTGCCATACCTGGGGTTACTCAGAAGTTACTTCTGGCTTTGTGCTCAGAAATCACTCCTGGCAGGCTTGGTGGACCGTTTGGGATGCTGAGGATTAAACATGGGTTGGCTGCATGCAAGGCAAATGCCCCACCCACTGTGCTCTCACTCCAGTCTCTCCTCAATGTAATTTTATTAGGATATAAGAGATCCTGGTAAGAACTTGTAATTTATTCTCAATGTTATGAAAAGACATAACTTGATTTTGAATGATAAGTGTATTGATAAGTGAGTGATTGGTATATTAATAAGTAGCTGTACTGGTTTATCTGTGAAGATAGGGAGCACACTTCTATAAAGAGATGTGGGTTAAGTTAGGGCCGTGACAGCATGTGATTAAATGGGTTATGTACATATACGTATATTAATATGCAAGGAGGGAATTTGGGCTACACATAGTAGTGATTTTTGGCTCTGTGCTCATGAGTGATGCCTGATGGTTTTTAGGAGACTATATGCAGTGCTTTAAACCATGGTTTCAGGCGATGCAGCAGCATACAGGGTAAGTGTCCTATCTCTCTACTATCCTATTTCTGCAGTCTCTGAATGTATTTTTAAGTAGAGTTTCCAGGAGTTTTTAGTGGATTGTATATAAAGTATATGGAAGGAAAGAGGAGTAGCTAAAGATGACTGCAATATTTTTCCATCCTGATTTTTAGACATTTGATAAGCACTTATTTATTTGTTAAAATGATGGATAATACAAAAATCATGACTAATAGGGTGAGGGACAGAAATGGGTGATGAGATTAGGTGGCATTAATAGTGAGCTGAGTATAACGTATTCATAGGAATATATGGTATAAAAGTATTCAGATACCTTCAGCTCATAGGCTGTGTTTACTATGCCAAACTATGAGGTCAAACTTGAGGTCAAATTGTGTTTACAACCCATCAGAAAGACAAGGCACGAGAGTGAACTATGATTTTGAGAAATTCTTGAGATGGAGACAAAAAGTAATCAATCAAGAACTCCCCAAGTTTTAGGCTTTCTAGCTCAGCTTACTGCTGAACCTGTGGATTGTTTTTACCAAAAAGATGATGTATTGGTCTGCCCCAGCCTGAACAACTACGGTACTTTTTATATTTTAATGCAGATAATAGGGAGACCTGTAGCCTCATAAGACTTGATCTAAAACAAACAATAATACACACGTTTACGTATAAATATAGTCATCATACAGCTTGATAATGTGACTTATGATAATATAGAGGAGCTAATTACCTACGTTGGTCAAATTGTTTGAGTCTAAATCCTGGTTTTGGCTCCTAACAGCTATATGAAGCCTCCATGAGTGAAAATAATAGGCTGCTAAAATAATTCAAAGAAATAATCCCTAACATCCTCTTATCACTGAGTCTGAAACATTCTATAAAGTCAATAAGTATTAGCCATTACACCTTGCATCACAGAAGCAAGAAGACAGTAATAAATAGCTCACAGAACCATGCACCAATACACCCACATACTAGCACATCTACCTCTGCAGTACATTCTCATATACGTAGAGAAAATGCCTTAGATTGCTTTCATTCCTTACTGTCTATCTTGTCTGCCTTTGACACCATAACATTCCTTTTCAATGCTTTTCATGAATAGAAAGATTATTTTCTTTTTTCCTAAGAGCTGGGTGTTACTACGGTTGCCTGCATTGGCTCACAGATGGTTGTACTTCTAAATGAATGACAAATAGCCTCAGCAAATCACATTCTCTAAAAATAGACCACTGCAGACGATCTTTTGCTTCGATTCTTATTTCCATACACCTCAAAAAGCAAAGAAAAATTTCATTCTTTTAAGGGACTTACTGCTAATCTGTCCCAAGCAATGTGACTTGGATGAATATGAACAAATCTCCTTTCAAGTTGTGCAGAAAGCCTAGTTTCATCTCATCTGTTTACTGGACTTACAGAAAATATAAATGTGAAGCTGACAGATTTCTCCATATCCTGCCAGTTGAATGCTAATTCTGTTAGGCTTCATGGAGCTATTTACAGGAATGCTTTACCTTTATAATTTAATACATGACTTGCTTTCTCTATTTCTTCCTTCAGCTGTATTAATGGATTGGATGGATTCAAGATACCTTTCGAATCATTCACTGCACAGAAGCAAATGAATTGTTCTTAGCACTATAAGCCAAATAAACTTCTGATAGACACAGTTCCTCATGAGTTCACTTCGCTTTCTGAATAAATGACCTTTGAGTCCACATCATCTATTCTGCTGGGATGGATGTTTATGAAAGATTAAAACAAAAACAACCAAATACAACACTTAGAGTGCACTTTATATTGGGAATACTATGTATTGACTCAATACTAATGCAACCTAAGAATAAATTCTACTTACCTCTTTATACGTATAAACCAACTACATTTTGATTTGGATCACCCTCTTCCATTAATGTAGATTGGAAAGAGGTGTCTACAAGACCTTAATAGCAAATCATTATTTATTTATTTATTGAAACAATTGTGATCAACTGAATCCTTCATAGTTGAATTTGAGTTATATAATGATTCAGGGCCCTTTTCACCACCAGTGTCAACCTCCCTCCACCATGGCCCCAGAGTGCATATTATACCATTACCCTTTGCCAGTATCATAGGTCCCGTTAAGTTTAGATTGTTAAAGTTTAGGTCCCTTAATTCTATTATCCTTGACTTTGGCTTGGATATTTAATTCTCTCCTTATTTATTTCCCCTTCAATGCATCTGAGACCACTTGGCCTTTCTTTGATTGTTTCTTTCTAGTTTTATAGAAAAAGGTAGAAATATATGGTAAAATAAAGTAATTTGTGTCTTAAGGTTCTAAGAAAAAGGGCAGAAGCAACAAATTATTAATAGCATCTGCAAAATATGTTTGGCAGATATATTTTACTCTATATTTTCAAACTAAGAGTTATTAATTTGAAAGAATGAAGAAATATGTCAAATCTATATAATATTCCTCTCGGTGTTTTTCACTAAAATTAGGGCAATACATTTTACAAATGTTATGCTGTTGGTTTTGACACAATTGTCCTGATATGGTTCCTCTCTATGTTTTTTTCTGCTATTATTTTAAGATCATTATTTCTTCTATTATTATTATTATTTTTATTCCCAACTATAGCATATGAAGTAAGGAAATAAAAATATTTTGCATTGTTTCACTGTACTTTGGCATCAGTGCCACAACTTAAGGTGCACAAATACATAATCATTTAAGTGCCTACAATTGCAAGTATCAGAAAGTCCAAATGCAACCTAGCTTAAACAATAAAAATATTGCATCAGAAAAGAGAAGGTCATAGCGCAGAGAACATTAATGAAAACTCAGTTATAGAATGCCTAAACACAGATTCAAAATTTTGCTACCATTTTACTTTGCCATCCTTATCTCATGGAGTCCCTCAAAGTTGGGAGTCCCTTATGATAAAAAAAAGTACCATCAGCAAATGAGTGATGCCATCTTTCTTTATAACTATTCTTATCGGTTTGGAAAACTGTACCCAGAGCTCACCATCAGACTTCATTCCTCACACTGTCAGAAATATGTACCATGTTCTTCCTAAACCAATCACTGTGGAGGAGAATAATACCACCAAGAAGAGCCTAGAGGAATAAGACTTGTCTCTCTGGTGTATGGACTGAGAACAAGGTTTTTTTTGAAGGACCTAGTTATACAAAGAATGGTGGGTTTAAAGCATATTAGTATTTTGTTCAGAGTAATGCATAGATTTGGGATAAGCAGTCAACAGACTCTCCTAAACCAAAGATTTTCTTTCTTTTTTGTGGCAGGTAGGGGATTTTTGGGTCAAACCTGGTTGTGCTCAGTGGTCCTGACAATGACTGGAGGAGGGGACATATGTGGTGCCAATACTCACCACATACAGAGCAAATTACTTATTTCTTTTTTTTTTTTTTTTTTTTTGGTTTTTGGGCCACACCCTGTGACGCTCAGGGGTTACTCCTGGCTATGCGCTCAGAAGTTGCTCCTGGCTTCTTGGGGGACCATATGGGACGCCGGGGGATCGAACCGCGGTCCGTCCTAGGCTAGCGCAGGCAAGGCAGGCACCTTACCTCCAGCGCCACTGCCCAGCCCCTAATTACTTATTTCTTATACTATCACTCTATCCCACTATTAGTGTTCAGTAATCAGTTTATGGTTTGGTATAGGTTCACAGAAATTTTCTACCAGTCTATGAAAAAAATATTATTATTTAATACAGAGTTCACCTGCATCATATAGTGTTACTAGTAAAAATATTGCCATATAAATGTTATTTTATAAGAAACATTATTGATTTGGAGGGCATCTAGCAGTTCTTGAAGCTTCTCCTGGTACCAAACTTGGGGGATCTCCAGGTGGTATTAGGGGGAGCGTGTAGTGCAGAGGATCAAACCTTGTTGTCCTATGTGCAAAGCACAAACTCAAATATTGAGCTACTCTCTGGGACCAAGAACAATTTTAATTTTTTTCTTAGTAGTTTGCAAAAATATTTCTCTCATTTTCACATTTGTAGGTGTAAAGGGTTTAAAAAATAACCACTGTCCTAAAGATAAAGAGATACTTGGTGGAGGATATCAAAGCTAGTGGTAGCAGAAGAAGAAAAAGGAAGATAGAAAGTGAAATATTACAGGATTTAAAGGAGCAAGAATATATAATCCTTGCTCCTAAGTTTTGGGTAGCCCCAAATGGGATATGTTGCAATCCATAAGAATGGTAAACTGAAATTAAAAAAGTCTTGATGATCTTGAGGAAGAAATTTCCATATTGTAGGAGAAGGGGGCCATCTCACCTGGCCCTGAAATAGGTTTGAGTTACTTAAAACTTTTCTGGTCTTGTGCTAACAAGAAAAAGAAGACCTTGAATGCAAGTAAATGAGTTCTTCAAGTATTTATAGAGATTTAAATAGGTGCCCAAGTCTCAGATAGATCTGCAGCCCTGGGGATCACTTCAGTTCATTTCTAGCAATAACCTAAGCAAGAGTCTATCCATAGCCTGTACCTAGATTCATGAGACACAGAAATGTCAAGATAACAGATCCAAGATACTACACTTGTAGCATTTGTTATGCAGAAATATAAAATAATATCTCCAACTTGAAGTATTGGATGAATGAAAAACAAACTTATTCTTCATGTTAAGCCATTGAGCTCTGGCATACCATAGTCGCTAGTACTACCTTATCCACATACAACAGAATTAGCAAGAATACTGATAGAAAGAGAGTAAAAATCTCATAAAAATATGTACAGGATTGTCTACTCTGTAAGGTTTGTCATGGAGATGGCCTCCTGGGGTCTTCCTACTGCATGGCTGTAGCTGCTAATGAAATAGAAATTCTAAACAGCTATGACATATTCGTTGTCACCCCTAACTTACAGTGCTTTGCATTTATGAGATCTGGTTTGTTCCAATTAATTAGAATCTTGGCCAGATAAATAAAGCATGACACTTCTGAGAACCATCATAACTGTCTATTACATTTATGCAGCAGGAAAAACCTAGTATTTCTGACAGGTGCTAAGGTTTTGCTTTTTTCTTCTCACATATAAAATAAGCACAATAACATCTAGTCTATACATATAGGAAAACAAGATTCAAGCCATTTTCACTCCTAAAAAGTATAATATAACTAAGTAAAGAGGACAAATGGATCTTATTTAAATGAATTCATAAGACATTCTATGTAGTCTACTTTCATTTAATGTTCAGCACAATCTACGAAGGCAGTAAGAGAAATCTGATTTTACAGATGAGGAATTTGAGGCATAGAAGTTAAACAACATGCCTAAGATCAAAGCTTTTGAGTAGAAGAGCCCAGAACCAATGTAAGTTTATCCATCATACATGAATTCATTGTTGTTCATCTAGAAGTCTATTTTTATGCACCTCTTTTGGAATAACATATAAGACCATACATCAAGGATTAGTAAATATGATTTCTAAATTTAAAAAAAATGACCATCTGTGTTAAGGTTTATTAGGATGAGATTGTAGGGAGTTTCCAGTGGAGTCTTGATTAGACAAGTTGGCTTTGACTAGGAAAGTCACAGTTAAGTGCATGAGGCTTTTCTTGGTGTTGTGTTTTTGTGTTCCTAAGGTATATCCCTAGATGTGGTATAGCTGGGTCATATGGCAGCTCAATTTCCAGTTTTTTGAGGAATCTTCATGTTGTTTTCCATAAAGACTGAACAAGATAGCATTCCAAAAAAAAAATAGCATTCCACAAGCAGTGAATTAGAGTTTCTTTCTTCCCCACATCCTCTCCAGCACTAATTGTTCTTGTTCTCTGTGATGTGTGCCAGTCTCTGTGGTCTGAAATGGTACCTCATTGTTGTTTTAATTTGCATCTCCCTGATAATTAATGATACGAAGCATTTTTTCATGTGTCATTTGGCCATTTGTATTTCTTCTTTGAGGAATTGTCTGTTCATTTCTTTTCCCCATTTTTTATGGGGTTGGATGTTTTATTCTTGTTAAGTACTGTCAATACCTTGTATAATTTAGATATTAGCCCCTTATTTTATGGGTATTGGTGAAAAATTTCGCCCATTCTGTGGGTGGCCTTTCTATCAATGTCACTATTTCTTTTGAGATGCAAAATTCTCAACTTAATATAGTCCTGTCTGTTTATTTTGTTTGAACAGGGATTTTCCTCCTTAACATTGTCTTTAGTCTCAATGTCATGTAGTGTTTTACCTAAGTGTTCTGTATAGCTTATGGTTCGGGGTCTGATATCAAGGTCTTTAATCCATTTGGATTTGAGCTTTGTGCATGGTGATAGATAGAGGTCTGAGTTCACTTTTTTTTTTTTTGCATGTGGCTGACCAGTTGTCCTAGCACCATCTGTTGAAGAGGCTTTTCTTGCTCCATTTTGCATCTATTGCCTCTTTATCAAATATTAATTGGTTGTTTGTCTAGAGAACATTCTCTGAACACACAGGTCTATTCCACTGATCAGAAGGGGTCTGTCTTTATTCTAATACCATGCTGTTTTAATGACTATTGCTTTTCAGTACAATTTAAAGTTAGGGAAAGTGATGCCTCCCAACTTCTTTTTCCTAAGGGTTGTTTTAGCTACTTGTGGGTGTTTATTGTTCCAAATGAATTTCAGGAGTGTTTGATCCTCTTCTTTGAAGAATGTCATGGGTACTCTTAGAGGAATTTCATTAAATCTGTATAAAGCTATGGGAAGTATTGCCATTTTAACGGTGTTAATCCTTACAACCCATGAGCAGGGTGTGAGTCGCCATTTCTTTGTGTCCTCTTTTATTTCATGAAGCAGTGTTTTGTAGTTTTATTTGTATAGATCCTTTACCTATTTAGTTAACTCCAAGGTATTTGAGTTTGTGTGTCACTAATGTGAATGGGATAGTTTTTTTTATATAGAAAGAATATTTAGTTTTATCTATTTTAATAGAATTTTGTTGAGGAAATATTCTGAAATTTACTTCTAAGGTATATTTCATTCTTTTCTTTATTTAAACATCTTGATTACATAAATGATTGTTGATTAGGTTTCAGTCATGTAAAGAACACCCCCTTCTTCACCAGTGCAACATTCCCACCACCAATGTCCCAAATCTCCCTCCATCCCACCCCACCCACACCTGTACTCCAGAAAGGCTTTCCAGTTCCCTCATTCATTCACATGATTATGGTAGTTCTCTGTGTAGTTACTTCTATAGCTGCACTCACCACTCTTTGTGGTGAGCTTCATGAAGTGAGCTGGAAGTTCCAGCCCTCCTCTCATTGTCTCTGAGGATTGTTGCAAAAATGACTTTTATTTTTCTTAAAACCCATAGATGAGTGAGACTATTCTGCATCTTTCTTTCCCTGTGACTTATTTCACTCAACATGATAGACTCCATGTACATCCATGTATGAGAAAATTTCATGACTTCACCTCTCCTGACGGCTGCATAATATTCCATTGTGTATATGTACCACAGCTTCTTTAGCCATTTGTCTGTTGAAGGGCATCTTGGTTTTTTCCAGAGCCTGGCTATTGTGAATAGTGCTGCAATAAATATAGGTGTGAGAAAGGGGTTTTTGTATTGTATTCTTGTATTCTTAGGGTATATCCCTAGGAGTGGAAAAGCTGGGTCGAATGGGAGCTCAATTTCCAGATTTTGGAGGAATCTTCATATCGCTTTCCATAGAGGTTGGACTAGATGGCATTCCAACCAGCAGTGGATAAGAGTTCCTTTCTCTCCACATCCCCACTAGCACTGATTGTTCTCATTCTCTGTGATGTGTGCCAATCTCTGTGGTGTGAGGTGGTATCTCATCGTTGTTTTGATTTGCATCTCCCTGATGATAAGTGACGAGGAGCATTTTTTCATAGCATTTTGGCCATTTGTATTTCTTTTTTTTTTTTTTTTATCAAAGTGTCTGTTCATTTCTTCTCCCCATTTTTTTATGGGATTAGATGTTTTTTTTTCTTGTAAATTTCTAGATTTTGTTTTCTTGTAAAGTTCTTTCAGTGCCCTGTATATTTTGAATATTAGCCCCTTATCTGATGGGTGTTGGGTGAATAGTTTCTCCCACTCGGTGGGTGATCTTGTATCCTGGGCACTATTTCTTTTGAGGTGCAGAAGCTTCTCAGTTTAATGAATTCCCATTTGTTGATCTCTGCTTCCACTTGTTTGGAAAATGCAGTTTCCTCCTTGAAGATGCCTTTAGTCTCAATGTCATGGAGTGTTTTACCGATGTGTTGTTCTATATACTTTATGGTATCAGGTCTGATATCAAGGTCTTTAATCCATTTGGATTTTACCTTAGGACATGATGTTAACTGGGGTCTATGTTCACTTTTTTGCAAGTGGCTAAGCAGTTCTGCCAGCACCACTTGTTGAAGAGATTTTCCCTGCTCCACTTAGGAATTCTTGCTCCTTTGTAAAAACTTAGGTAATTGTATATCTGGGGGACAATGTCTGAGAACTCAAGCCTATTCCACTGATCTGAGGGTCTGTCTTTATTCCAATACCATGCTGTTTTGATAACCATTGCTTTTCCCTAGGAGTGCTTTAGCTATTCGAGGGTGTTTCTTGTTACAGATGAACTTCATAAGTGTTTGATCCACTTCTTTGAAGAATGTCCTGGGTATTTTTAAGGGGATCGCATTAAATCTGTATAATGCTTTGGGGATTATTGCCATTTTAATGATGGTATTCCTGCCGATCCATGAGCAGGGTATGTGTTTCCATTTCCGTGTGTCCTCTTTTATTTCTTGGAGTAGGGCTTTATAGTTTTTTTTATATAGGTCCTTCATGTCTTTGATCAAGTTGACTCCAAGATATTTGAGTTTGTGTGGCACTAATGTGAATGAAATTGCCTTCTTGACTTCCTTCTCTTCCCTATCATTATTGGTGTATAAAAAGGCCATTGAGTTCTGTGTGTTAATTTTGTAGCCTGCCACCTTGCTATATGTCTATTGTTCTAGAAGCTTTTTGGAAGAGTCCTTAGGGTTTTCTAACTAGAGTATCATGTCATCTGCAAACAATGAGAGCTTGATTTCTTCCTTTCCTATCTGGATTCCCTTGATATCTTTTTCTTGCATGATTGCTATAGCAAGAACTTCCAGTACTACGTTGAAGAGGAGTGGTGAGAGCAGACAGCCTTGTCTTGTGCCAGAATTTAGAGGAAAGTTTTTAGTTTTTCTCCATTGAGGGTAATATTTGCTTGTGGTAGATGGCTTCAAGTAGATTGAGAAATGTTCCTTCCATTCCCATCTTGCTGAGAGTTTTGATCAAGAATGGGTGTTGGACCTTATCAAACGCTTTCTCTGCATCTATTGATATGATCATGTGATTTTTGTTTTTCTTGTTGTTGATGTTGTGTATTATGTTGATAGATTTACGGATGTTAAACCATCCTTGCATTCCTGGGATGAAACCTACTTGGTCGTAGTGTATGATCTTCTTGATGATGCATTGAATCCTATTTGCCAGGATTTTGTTGAAGATCTTTGCATCAGCATTCATCAGGGATATTGGTCTGTAATTTTCTTTTTTGGCAGCATCTCTGTCTGGTTTTGGTATCAAGGTGATGTTGGCTTCATAAAAGTTGTTTGGGAGTGTTCCCATTTTTTCAATTTCGTGGAAGAGCCTGGCTAGGATTGGTAGTAGCTCCTCTTGAAAGATTTAAAAAAATTCATTAGGAAATCCATCTGGGCCTGGGCTTTTCTTTTTGGGCAGATGTTTGATTACAGTTTCAATTTCCTCAGTAGTTATGGGGGTGTTTAGATATGCTATATCCTCCTTACTTAAATGTGGAAGGTTATAAGTGTCCAAGAAAATTTTCTATTTCTTCTAGGTTCTCATGTTTAGTAGCATAAAGTTTCTCAAAGTAGTCTCTGATTACCCTTTGGATCTCTGCAATATCTGCAATATCTGTCATGATCTCCTCCTTTTCATTTCTAATACAGGTTATCAGATTTCTCTCTCTTTGTGAGTTTTGCCAATAGTCTATCAATCTTGTTTATTTTTTCAAAAAACCAACTTCTTCTTTCGTTGATCTTTCAGATTGTTTTTTGGTTTTCCATTTCATTGAGTTCTGCTTTCAGCTTTGTTATTTCCTTCTGTCTCCCTATTTTTGATTCCTTTTGTTGGTCATTTTCTAATTTTTTGAGCTGCGTCATTAAGTTATTCAGGTATGCCCCTTCTTCTTTTCTGATGTGTGCTTGTAGAGCTATAAATTTTCCTCTCAGGACCGCTTTTGCTGTGTCCCATAGATTCTGGCAGTTTGTGTCTTCATTATCATTTGTTTCCAGGAAAGTTTTGATTTCCTTTTTGATTTCATCTCGGACCCACTGGTTGTTCAGTAGCAGGGTATTTAATTTCCAATTGTTAAAGTTTTTCTTCTGTGTGGCTTTGTAGTTCACATCTAATTTCAGAGCCTTGTGGTCAGCAAAGGTAGCCTGCAAGATTTCTATCCTCTTGATTTTATGGAGGTATGTTTTATGTGTCAGCATGTAGTCTATTCTGGAGAATGACCCATATACATTGGAGAAGAATGTGTATCCAGGTTTTTGGGGACCGATTGTCCTATATATATCTACTAGTCCTCTTTCTTCCATTACTCTTTTCATTCCAACCTTGAAAGTCATGTTTAGTGCTTAATTTGGAACATGGAAGCTCCTGAAAATTTATCAGTATTACTTTGTGATTTTACACTTAAGCACTCCCTTACACTTGAACATGTATGTATTCACCAGCTTCCTCTTTTAAGCACATTTATTCTTTGCTCTTTTTTATCCCTCTCACCCCAATATTTCCCCTAACACTTGAGATAAGAGTGTCTCCATTTTGCTTGGAAGCACCATTCTCTCTGACTCCATTCCTAGTTTTGGTATGTCTAATGACTTCAAAGTCTTTTGGGATAACTTTGCTAAAAACTTGTGAATGTATGTAAATCAAACTTACAAAGTTCTACTGAGTAATTAATTATTCCTTAACTGCAAGCTCAGGAGCCTAATGACTGAAGTTTAAGTAAGGTCAAGGCAGAAGTCAAGATAATGAAGGTCTTGGAGACAGAAGCAGCTGAATCACCTACCCTCAAGCCATTTCTGTGCTTTACATTGGGTAAAGAAATTACAACCAACTGTTATCCAGCTCCTAGATGCTTTCTTTGGGGTTTGCAGAAGGGCAGAAGCAATGCATCCCTAATTAAATCCTCAGTTCAATGTGCACCTCTAAGACAGGGAATGCAACTCCTCTTCCATGCCCAACAATTCCAACATGCTTTCACTGGATTTCATCCAACATTTTTATTATCTTTTGGAATCTACCCAACATTTGGGAATTTTTAGCCAAATTTCTAATCATAATATATAAACTTGGTAAGAACTTCAATTGCTGAAATAACAGAGTTCAAACAAGAGAGAGGTGGTTAGTACTGTGGCTCTTCTACCCTCTCCTTTACCCTGGAATGCTTTCTGTTATTACCTTTACTGTCTACCTGTAAAACTCTCTTTCATCAGGGACTCTGGTCCTGGGAGATTGTGCAACACTGCCTCTGTCACCTCCAGGTCAAAGATGGACCAATACAATAGAAATCAGACTCTTCCATATTTCCAACCAGTGGAAATCTCTACAGTGATACAGGCCAAGACTTCAGCTGAAGCATAATTGTTTCCTGCACTATTTCTCTCCTCATATCCAGTTCCTTTTCTTCCTCCTAGTACAATACATTCCATGTTCTTAACCTCATGTTTTGAGAAGTTTTTTTCTAGATTCTCATTTAAAATAAAGGTGAAGGGAATATTTAAAAAACAGTAGCTTCTTCAGCTACAGCTACAGTATGTAGGAAGTTGGCTTCTTTAAAGTCAGTCCAATATGATTTGATGAATTTGATGAATTTTCTCCCTCTTTATTCTTATCCTCTCTTCGTTCTCTCCCCTTTTCTCCTCTCTTTCTCCTACCCTCCCTCCTCCTTCCCCCTCTCCCTCTCTCCCTCCCTCCCTCCTTCCTCCCTCCCTCCCTCCCTCCTCCTTCCTTCCTTCCTTCCTTCCTTCCTTCCTTCCTTCCTTCCTTCCTTCCTTCTTCCTTCCTTCCTTCCTTCCTTCCTCCTTCCTTCCTTCCTCCTTCCTTCCTTCCTTCCTTCCTTCCTTCCTTCCTTCCTTCCTTCCTTCCTTCCTTCCTTCCTTCCTTCCTTCCTTCCTTCCTTCCTCCCTACCTTTCTCTCTCCTTCCCTACCACCCTCCCTCCTTTTCTTATTTCTTTCCTCCCTTCCTCCTTCCCTATCCTTTCCTCTTTTTTATCACTATAAAGCTCATAAATCAGCAGGTAACATTTTTACTTTGACCCTGTGGTATGAGGTCAAAACTGTTATGGCCTCTGACCTCATAACTGCTGTTCAGAGCTTGGGAACCAGGTATATAGGCTCCAAATACTAGATTCAGACTTCTGTGCAGTGATCCAAGTTAGCTGCAAATAAACTTATAAGCTAAAATAAAAACCAGGAATGGAACCCTGCCATGAAGCTGAACAGACACCTTAGCATATTACTCTTAGGTTCTGAAAAACGTTTTAAATATATCCCACTTTCAAGTCAATGATTTACTATAAATAAAAGTTTGTTTTTAAACAGACTATTATCTACAAGTTACCCTACAGCCAGTTTATGAAGGAAACAGTCAAAATAATTCTAACCACAAGAAAAAAAATAATTTAAACATAAGAAAAATGAATATTACTTTCTCAGATGAGTTCATAAAATCTGTGCAATTTTAGAACATGTGGGTTATTACAACCGTACTGAAATGATTCCTTCTGGAAAAAAAGACCACTATGGTTTAAACACGAAGGCTCCTGATTTTACATCATGTTCTTTCTTATGCTCATGGGAGAACCATAAATTGCATGTTTAATTTTGTAGGCTGTACTTTTTCTTTTTCTTCTTTTTCCCTCATACAATCTATTCATGGAAAATTTATTTTGCTCATTTTAGATTACAGGTATAATACAGTAAAATAAGATAGAAATAAATATAGTGACTAGTAAAAATACAGAATATTTTATCTTTAGAAATATGAGAATGATAAAAATAAAAATGTTTGACAATATTGGAAACTTATATTTAAGAATATTTAGGGAAAGTATTTCTTTTTTTTTGTGTGTGTGGGGGGGTTGACACTCGGTGATGCTCTGGGGCTACTCCTGGCTATGTGCTCTGAAATCACTCCTGGCTTGGGGACTTTATGGGGGATCGAATCGTGCTCCATCTTAGGTTAGCAAGTGCAAGGCAAATGGCCTACTGCTGTGCCACCACTCTGGACCCTGGTCCTGTTTCTAATTTCAGCACCACATGTGGAACCCCCAGACTACACATCTAGGGGTCACACCTGCACAGAGAGTCATGAGTAGCACCTGAACACAGCTGGGGGTGGCTTCATAATCTCCCCCCAAAAATATTTTTTCAAAAATTAACTGGAAGGTTTGGTTATTCCTTAGGGATAAACACACTGAGATCTAAGCAACAAAATTGCCATCTATTAGAGAAATAAATGCATATCAATAACTTCAGCTTAATCAATTTGACTTTTAAACAAAAATTAAGAAATATCAAAGCTACCAGAAACTTAGCAACTGACTAAATAAAATCCAAGGAAAAGGAAATGAAGTCAGATTAACTAGGAGACCAATCAGTAAGAAAAACTAGTAACAATACAAGAACAAACATTAAAAAAATTTTTTTCTTTACTTTTCTGATAGTCTATTAAGTTCAGTGTCTATTTTGCTTGAAGGAACACAAAAACCCAACTATTTCGATTCATTTTCCAATACAAAAGTAAATTAGAAGAAGTTAGTTCTTCAAACAGAAAACTGCAAAGAAGCCTGGAGGGGATGACATTGTGTGTGGATTCAGATTAGAAAAGTGGTAGAATCAAACTCAAGAACTTATATCTTCGGTATATTAAAGGTTCATTCTTAAAAATATATATCAAGGACTGGAAAACACAGTAGTATAAGATCATTAATGTGAGAAAAAACTCTGGCACAGGGAATTCAGTAATTACTGCTCAAAATGCCCATGTTGTATAATTTGGAAGAGAAAATTAAAAAAAAAACATATACTACAAAAGCTTAGATATTTATAACACATTTACAATTTTATTATGAGGGTGAAATTCTATATAGTATCTTTTCCTTCTGAAATTTGAAAATGTGAAATAGATTATAGAAGGACTTGAGAGCAAATTTCTTCATAGAAAAACTCTTGGGACAAAAAGGTCACATCTTTGCTGTCAGGGAGTCATATCTCACCTTTCCTGATTTTCTTTTAATATCTTTATAAGCACCCTAATTACAAACATGTTTGTGGTTGGGATATAAGTATATAAAAAGACAAAAACACTCCCTTCACCAGTCCAACATTCCCACCACCAATGCCCCACATCTCCCTACTACCCCACCCCTTGCCTGAATTCGAGACAGACATTATATTTTTCTCACTCATTATCATTGTCAATAATGCTGTCAGTGTAGTTATTTCTCTAACTGAACTTATTACACTTTGTGGTAAGCTTCATATCATTGGCTGGTCCTTCCAGGCCTTATCTCTATTGTTTTTGTGTATCAATAAAATGATCTTTTATTTTCTTAAAACCATAGATGAGTGAAATTATCCTGTGTTTATCTCTCTTCCTTGCACTTATTTCACTCAGTATAATAGTTTCCATGTCCATCTATGTATAGAAAAATTTCATGACTTCATTTTTTTCTGATGCCTGCATAATATTCCACTGTGTAAATGTACCATAGTTTCTTTAGCCACTCATCTGTTGTTGGGCATCTGGGTTGTTTCCAGATTATGGCTATTGTAAATAGAGCTGCAATGAATATAGGAGTGCAGAAGGCATTTTTGTACTATGTTTTTGGATTTCTATGGTATATTTCTAGGAGTAGTATAGCTGGATCATATGGGATCTTAGTGGCTCAAGCAGTAGGGCATTTGCCTTGCACATGCTGACGTAGGATGAACTGTGGTTCGATCCTCCAGTGGCCCATGTGGTTCCCCAAGCCAGGAGCAATTTCTAAGTGCATAGCCAGGAGTAACCCCTGAGTGTCACCAGGTATGGCCCCCAAAGCAAAAAACAAAAAACAAACATCCCAAACAGAACTCAGTGAAACCAGGCTTTTGTAACCAAAAGTAGTAAAATTCTTTTAATAGAACAAATAATGAATGTAACACCATAAATTATCACTATTTGAAAAATCATAAATCAAATTAAAAAGATTTACTATATTTGTATTAAATGTGTTTATTACATTTTTATGGAACTTCATCTTAAATTGTTAATGAAACTCAATAATGAAATACTGTTAATGATACAATTAACATTGATTTTGTATGTATATGTATATTTATTTAAGCCATATGCACTCCAGTAGATAAATTTTTTATTTAATATTTCTTAAACTATATAGCAAACTATCAGTGTGAAGCCTCCCTTAAGTTCATTAAACTCTTTTTTTCCTTTGAAAAAGATTAATTGGTTGAGAAGGAGACAGATTTCCACCAAAATTATGATCAGAGTTCTTTGTTCTTATGGACATAATGGTTGTTAATTCTGATAATAAATTTACCATGAAGAATCCCTGGCTAAAATATCATTTAATCTCATTATCTCATTGTTTTTCTCTTTGGCTCCTTGTCTGAGTTTTAAATATGCTGTATAGCCTATGATCATGAAAGCGTAAACTCAAACATTTTATTTTTTAAACCATATTATTTAAATCAAATAACAGTGAGAGACAAATCACAAAGTTCTTTATAGTTGAATTTAGGTTTTACAGTGTTCCACCATCCATACTCTTGACCAGCATCCATCTTCTACCACAAATTTTCCTAATTACCCTTCTATCCCTGTCCCCTAAACCCAGCCTGCCTGTCACTCTACATCTCATTTCACTCAGAATGATATTCCCCATGTCTATCCATGTATAAGCAACCATATGTCATGACTTTATTTTCTTAACACCTGCATAGTATTCCATCGTGTAGATCTAACACAGTTTCTTAATCCACTCATATACTTTCAGCTACTTGGGTTGTTTTCAATTCAGACAATTGTGAATTGTGATGCAATGAACATAAACGTTCAGATGCCTTTTCTGCATTGTGCTTTGGGATTCCTATATTCCCAAAAATATTACTGGGCCCACTGGAAGCTCAATTTCTAGGTTTTTTTTTGAGGATTATCTACATTGTTTTCCAAAACCAACATTCACACAGCAGTGTTAATGAGAGTTCCTTTCTCCCTGCATCTACACCAGCACTGTTGTTTTCATTCTTTTGGATGTTTGCCAGTCTCTATGGGAAGAGATGATATTTTGACTTGCATCACCCTGCTAATTACTGATATGGGGATTTTTAAAATTTTTTTTTCACATAATACATTTTTAGCCTTGTGTATTTCTTCTTTAGGAAATTTCTGTTCACCTTTTTTCCCCATTTTTTTCTTTTTTTTTTTTTTTATCGTGTTGAATGTTCTTTCCTTTTTTGTTTAGCTCTACTAGTGCCTTTTCTAGCTTAGATCTTAAGCTCTTAACAGGTGAGTTGTGGGTGAATAATCCCTCCCATTACATGGGAATTCTTTATATCCTGGTCCTTGTTTCCTTTGAGTTACATAAGCTTATTAATTTCATGCACTTTCATTTGTTTATCTTTGCTTCCACTTGCTTGGTCAGTGGGGTTTTATCCCTGAAGATGCCTTTAGCTTCAACGGCATGGACAAAGCGCGTTCTGATCATTGTCAGAGAGCAGTGGAGCGAGCAGCCACATTCTTGAGAGCCCAGGGTGTTATGGATAACCTTTTATTTATTCTTTGTCTTGGGCCTTTAGATCTTACTTCCATGATCATAACTGCGTTCATAGCTGAGAAAAATACCTGACTGAGACTTTAGTTATGAGTCATTAAGAACAAAGACATGTTTTATTTTCAAATAATAAAGTAACTTCTATATCTTAAACATTTTTTTGGTTATAGGTGTTTTATTTATTTATTTATTTATTTAATGTCATTTATCAATGTATTCTTGCTTGCATCTCTTATCTTGGATTTAAATTTTAATGTACCATGTACATCTTCCAATATTACCAGATTCATTTCTTTTTGAATTTGTTATAGATTAAAAATAAAATCCGACCAAGAGAAAATATAGATATAGAACAATTTCTATAGATAAATATAGAATTTTTCTTAAGGACATAGGTGTAAAAATAATAAAGTATTGGCATTCAAAATCTGGGTTATTAAGAGAAAATTCCCTTAGCCAACTAGAACCTTTATCAAGATATAAGCTTAGTAGCAGGCTATCTATTAATAAAATCTATTATATAAAGAGGCTAAAGGAAAACAAATAAGAAAAATTATCCTACAAGATTATTTTAATAATCCCACATTTATTCCTGATTTAATTTCTAAGTAAACTAAGAACTAGATCCAAATTTAACACAAGTAGTTTCTCCCTCTTTTGATTTTATTGAGTATATTAGTGGAAAATCTAGAATTTGTATGGAAGCAAATCTTAAAAAACAACTTAATTGAAAAATTATTTGTCTTTAAGTTAGTTGCAAAGTATTACCATGACATTTTTTTGGGTTGAATGTATATTTTCAATGGTTTTCAGAATTACATGACAGCTGAGGCTACTTCTTAGCACAAGATTGCATAATTTCTAGATCTACTTGATGGATTGCATTTCAAGTAAGTTGGGAATGAACCCAATAACCCTTTTGAATTCTAGGGCATTTAGTTTCTGTCCCTATTTTGCTTACTCTTTCCCTTCCTCAAAAGGTAATTATAGTGGAGAAGCATTACTACAGTAAATAGTATGCTAATCTAATGATAATAGCTAACATTTACTATGTGTCAGATGCTGTATTAATCACTTAATAAAGCCTAATTAATTTAACCCTAATTAATTTAACATTACTGCAGAGCATTATTATGTTAACTTTGCAAAAGAATATGAAGGAAAGTGAAGCACAGGGGCAAATTGCTATGGGTTGTTCTAAAGTGATACTGTGGAATTTGAACACAGTTGTGTCTAGCTCCAAAGTCTATTATCGGAACCATCCTGGCTGCACGATCTGTCTCTCTGGCCCCCAATTGGTCCCCCAAGCCAGGAGTGATTTCTGAGCGCATAGCTAGGAGTAACCCCTGAGCATCACCGGGTGTGGCCCCAAACCAAAACAAAAACCAAAACCAAAAAAATGCAATTCTCAAATTTCTTGGATAACAAAATTACAAATTTCTATATATGCCATATCACCAATAGGAAAATATATGAGGACTGAACTTCGCTGGATCTCAGATGCCAGCACCCTTCTGCCTCTCTACTCTGCTGTCCTGCATTTCCGGCCTGATTTCACCCTTGGTGCGGCTCATCAGCCAGCCTGCCTTCCTGTGAGCTTTCCGGGGAGCCTGCCTTCCTGTGAGCTTTCCGGGGAGTCTGCCTTCCCGTGAGCCTTCCGTGGAGGTGAGTCGACACGCCCAGAAAGGGAGGAGCCACTGAACTTCGCTGGATCTCAGATGCCAGCACCCTTCTGCCTCTCTACTCTGCTGTCCTGCATTTTCGGCCTGATTTCACCATTGGTGTGGCTCATCAGCCAGCCTGCCTTCCTGTGACACGCCCAGAAAGGGAGGAGCCACTGAACTTAGCTGGATCTCAGATGCCAGCACACTTCTGCCTCTCTACTCTGCTGTCCTGCATTTTTGGCCTGATTTCATCCTGGGTGCGGCCCATCTGCCAGCCTGCCTTCCTGTGAGCCTTCCATGGAGGTGAGTCGACACGCCCAGAAAGGGAGAAGCCAGAGGAGCATGGTTGCTCCGCTCCCCTTCGCGATGGTGCACAGCATTTAGCCGATGAATACAATCACAACACGTAGAAAAACACGCAGTACTAGTGTGACAATGGGGAAACAACACGGGCCAGTGCCAGACATAGAGAATGAAGATGGCAACTCTGATGACTTGAACATGACCAACCACCTAGTCAGTCTCTCAGATAAGGAGTTTAGAGTTGCAATATGGAACATGTTCAAAGAACTCAAACAAAGTATAGAAGAGAAAACTAAAAAGAATCAGGAGAATATGAAGATAGAAATGAGAAAACTCCAAACAGAAATTTCAGATCAAATAACAGGTCTGAGAAACTCAGTAGATGAATTGAAGAAAAACATGTTTGAGATTTCCCACAGGTTAACAGCAGCTGAGGATAGAATCAGTACACTGGAAGATGAGATACATAACAATTACATACAGCAGAAGAAATTGGAAAAAAGCCTCAAAGCAAATGATCAAACAATGGAAAAATTACTCAAAGAATGGGAACAGATGAAAATAGAAGTCTATGATAAGCTCAACAGAAACAACTTAAGAATCATTGGAGTCCCAGAGACTCAGGAAGAAAATCTCCAGGAAGAATCAACAGTCAAGAACATCATTAAAGAGAAACTACCAGAGAAAATGAATACATGTGATCAAATCCTGCATGCCCGAAGAGTGCCAACTAAAAGAGACCCCAGAAAAAACACCCCAAGACACATCCTAGTCACAATGACGAATCCCATAGATAGAGACAGAATTCTGAAAGCAGCAAGATCGAAAAGAGAAATTACATTCAAGGGAACATCCTTGAGATTTACTGCAGACCTGTCATCGGAAACACTCAAGGCCAGAAGGCAGTGGTAGGACATAGTGACAAAACTCAATTAAATAAATGCTTCACATAGAATACTGCACCCAGAAAAACTCACTTTCAGGTTTGAAGGAACAATACATAGTTTCACAGACAAACAACAGCTCAAAAACTTCACAGACTCAAAACCATTCTTAAAAGAAAAACTGAACGGCATACTTTAAGACAAGGCTTACCAACAGACACACCAAACTTTAATATAAAGATGGCACTAACTCCCAGGACAATTCTTTCTCTCAATGTCAATGGACTAAATGCACCAGTTAAGAGACACAGAGTGGCTAAATGGATCAAAAAACTCAATCCAACCTTCTGCTGCCTACAAGAAACGCACCTGAATAGTCAGAACAAACATAGACTCAAAATAAAAGGCTGGAGGAAAATCATCCAAGCAAACAACACCCAAAAAAAAGCAGGAGTGGCCATATTAATATCAGATGATGCAAACTTTATACTTAGGAAAGTTGTAAGGGACAAAGATGGACATTTTGTATTAATCAAGGGATATGTACAGCAGGAAGAAATCACCCTCCTAAACATATATGCACCGAATGAGGGGCCAGCAAAATATATAATACAACTGTTGACAAATCTGAAAAATAATATTAATAACAACACAATAATTGTGGGAGACCTCAACACGGCATTGTCAACACTAGACAGGTCAACCAGAATGAAACCCAACAAGAATATACTAGACCTGAGGAGAGGAAATGGAAGAAAGAGGCCTAGTAGATATATACAGGACACTCCACCCCCAGAAGCCTGGATACACATTTTTCTCTAATGTACATGGGACATTCTCTAGGATAGACTACATGTTAGCACACAAAACATACCTCCATAATATCAAGAGGATAGAAATTTTGCAGGCTGCCTTTGCTGACCACAAAGCCCTGAAATTATATATAAACTACAAAGGGACACAGAAGAAAAATTTTAACACCTGGAAGTTAAATAGCCTCATACTGAATAATCAGTGGGTCCGAGATGAAATCAAAGAGGAAATCAAAAATTTCCTGAAAACAAATGACAATGGAGACACAAATTATCAGAACCTATGGGACACAGCAAAAGCAGTACTGAGAGGAAAATTCAAGCACATATCAGGAAAGAAGAAGGGGCATACCTGAATAGCTTAATGACGCAGCTCATAGAATTAGAAAGTGCTCAACAAAAGGATCCAAAAATAGGGAGGCAGAAGGAAATAACAAAGCTGAGAGCAGAAATCAATGAAGTGGAAACCAGAAAAACCATCCAAAAGATCAACGAAAGCAGAAGTTGGTTCTTTGAAAAAATAAACAAGATTGATAGACCACTGGCAAAACTAACAAAGAAAGAAAGAGAGAGAAACTTGATAACTCGTATTAGGAATGAAAAAGGAGAGATCACTACTGATATGGTAGAGATTCAAAGGGTAATCAGAAACTACTTTGAGAAACTCTATGCCACTAAAAATGAAAACCTGGAAGAAATGGATAAATTTTTGGAATCTTATAATCTTCCATGATTGAATGAAGAGGATGTAGCATATCTAAACACACCCATTACTATTGAGGACATTAAGAAAGTAATCAAATGTCTGCCCAAAAACAAAAGCCCAGGCCCAGATGGATTTACTAATGAATTCTTTCAAACCTTTCAAGAGGAACTACTACCAATCCTGGCAAGACTCTTTCATGAAATTGAAAAAACAGGAAAACTTCCAAATAGCTTTTATGAAGCCAACATTACCTTGATACCTAAACCAGACAGAGATGCTACGAAAAAAGAAAATTACAGACCAATATCGCTGATGAATGCAGATGCAAAGATCTTCAACAAAATCCTGGCAAATAGGATTCAATGCCTCATTAAGAAGATCATCCACTACGATCAAGTAGGTTTCATTCCAGGAATGCAAGGCTGGTTTAACATCCGTAAATCTATCAACATAATACACAACATCAACAGCAAGAAAAATAAAAATCACATGATCATATCAATCGACACAGAGAAAGCATTTGACAAGGTCCAACACCCATTCTTGATCAAAACTCTCAGCAAGATGGGAATGGAAGGAACCTTTCTCAATATAGTTAAGGCCATCTACCACAAGCCAGAGGCAAATATTGTCCTCAATGGAGAAAAACTGAAAGCCTTTCCTCTAAATTCTGGCACAAGACAAGGCTGTCCTCTCTCACCACTCCTATTCAACATAGCACTGGAAGTACTCGCTATCGCGATTAGGCAAGAAAAGGATATCAAGGGAATCCAGATAGGAAAGGAAGAAGTCAAGCTCTCACTGTTTGCAGATGACATGATACTCTACTTAGAAAACCCCAAAGACTCTACCAAAAAGCTTCTAGAAACAATAGACTCATATAGCAAAATGGCAGGCTACAAAATTAACACACAAAAATCAATGGCCTTTCTATACACCAATACTAATAAGGAAGAAATGGACATTAAGAAAACAACTCCATTCACTATAGTGTCACACAAACTCAAATATCTTAGAATCAACTTGACTAAAAATGTGAAGGACCTATACAAGGAAAACTATAAAACTCTGCTCCAAGAAATAAGAGAGGACACGCGGAAATGGAAGCACATACCCTGCTCATGGATTGGCAGGATTAACATCATTAAAATGGCAATACTCCCCAAAGCACTGTACAGATTTAATGCGATCCCCCTAAAGATACCCATGACATTCTTCAAAGAAGTGGATCAGGCACTTTTGAAATTTATTTGGAACAATAAACACCCTCGAATAGCTAAAGCAGTCATTGGGAAAAAGAATATGGGAGGAATTACTTTCCCCAACTTTAAACTTTACTACAAAGCAATAGTTATCAAAACAGCATGGTATTGGAATAAGGACAGGCCCTCAGATCAGTGGAATAAGCTTGAATACTCAGAGAATGTTCCCCAGACATACAATCACCTAATTTTTGATAAAGGAGCAAAAAATCCTAAATGGAACAAAGAAAGCCTCTTCAACAAGTGGTGTTGGCACAACTGGGTAGCCACTTGCAAAAAATTGAACTTAGACCCCCAGCTAACATCATGTACGAAGGTAAAATCCAAATGGATTAAAGACCTCAATATCAGCCCCAAAACCATAAGATATATAGAACAATACGTAGGTAAAACACTCCAGGACATTGAGGCTAAAGGCATCTTCAAGGAAGAAACTGCACTCTCCAAGCAAGTGAAAGCAGAAATTAACAGATGGGAATATATTAAGCTGAGAAGCTTCTGCACCTCAAAGGAAATAGTGCCCAAGATACAAGAGCCACCCACTGAGTGGGAGAAACTATTCACCCAATACCCATCAGATAAGGGGCTAATCTCCAAAATATACAAGGCACTGACAGAACTTTACAAGAAAAAAACATCTAATCCCATCAAAAAATGGGGAGAAGAAATGAACAGACACTTTGACAAAGAAGAAATACAGATGGCCAAAAGACACATGAAAAAGTGCTCCACATCACTAATCATCAGGGAGATGCAAATCAAAACAACGATGAGATACCACCTCACACCACAGAGAATGGCACACATCACAAAGAATGAGAATAAACAGTGTTGGCGGGGATGTGGGGAGAAAGGAACTCTTATCCACTGCTGGTGGGAATGCCGTCTATTTCAACCTTTATGGAAAGCAATATGGAGATTCCTCCAAAAACTGGAAATCGAGCTCCCATACGATCCAGCTATACCACTCCTAGGAATATACCCTAGGAACACAAAAATACAATACAAAAACCCCTTCCTTACACCTATATTCATTGCAGCTCTATTTACCATAGCAAGACTCTGGAAACAACCAAGATGCCCTTCAACAGACGAATGGCTAAAGAAACTGTGGTACATATACACAATGGAATATTATGCAGCTGTCAGGAGAGATGAAGTCATGAAATTTTCCTATACATGGATGTACACGGAATCTATTATGCTGAGTGAAATAAGTCAGAGAGAGAGAGAAAAATGCAGAATGGTCTCACACATTTATGGGTTTTAAGAAAAATGAAAGACATTCTTGCAATAATAACTTTCAGACATAAAAGAGAAAAGAGCTGGAAGTTCCAGCTCACCTCAGGAAGCTCATCACAAAGAGTGATGAGTTTAGTTGGATAAATAACTACATTTTGAACTGTCCTAATAATGAGAATGTATGAGGGAAATTGAGAACCTGTATAGAGTACAGGCAGGGGTCGGGTGGGGAGGAGGGAGACTTGGGACATTGGTGATGGGAATGTTGCACTGGTGATGGGTGGTGTTAAAAAAATGTTTAATAAGAATGTAACTATTTACCTAAAAAATTAATTAAAATATAATTTAGTTACTATTTATTTACATCATATATAAGTTTGGGAGTACAGCTTCACATTTCCTCAGGGGGCTTTCTACCTTCCTGTACTCCACTACCAAAATTCTAGTGTCCTTCATACAGGGTGGTTCTATGATGTCCTCAGAATATATTGTTAAAAAAGCATAAAACCATATTTTTCACTCTCATTAAGCCAATTGTCTTTTGGGTTTGGGACCATATTCAGCAGTGCTCAGGGGTTACTCCTGGTTCTGAACGCAGAAAACATTCCTTGCAGAGGACCAAATGGAATGCCTAGATTGAACCAACGTCAGCCATATGTAAGGAAAATATTCTATCCACTATACTATCTTTTATCTGGTTTGTAAACAAGATGATTGAATTTATTTCAGCCTTAAAAAATGTAGAGAAGGGCCAAACTGATAGTACAGTAGGTAGGACATATGCTTAGCACATGGCTGACCCAGATTTGGTCCATAGCATCTCAGACCACCAGGAGTAATTTCTTAGTGGAGAGCCAGGAATAATTCATGAGCATTGGTGGGTGTGCCTAGACACAAAACCAAAACACAAAAAATGAAGAAGCAAACCAGAACATATAAAAGTATAGAGAACAGGAGAAAAAGGTTAGGGATTTAGTGATTTGTTCCCCCATACACAAAAAAAAAAAAAAAAAAAAAAGAAAATATATGAGGGAGATAATACTGGTACTGTCTTGCATGTAACTAATTTGGGATCAATCTTCAGCAATACATGGTTGCCTCAGGCATTACAAGTGGCAGTCAAAGCATCATTTTCTCCAGCAATGCCAGGGTAGCCTAGCTAACTTTTCATATCACAAGGCCTAAGCAGCAACACAGCTCACCTGGGCCTCCCAAGCACTATGGAAACTCTACACCTTACAAATGAAAATATAAAAGAGTTGTTCTAAAAACAGCCCAAAGCATAAAATATACAGAAAATAGCTAACAGAGAATTGAGTAAAAAGTATCTGAAATATTCTCAAGCATTTATAAATGGCACAAAATATGCACCAATAAATAAAAATATCTATACTTCTACATACACACACCATGTTCCTGTATAGGATATACTATTTATTATTTGTAAGCACTTCACTAATATGATACTGAAAGTTTAAACATTTTAAAAAATACAATTCCTTTCCAAAATATTTTTGGGGTGTTCATTGTATCCATCAGTGCTCACAACTTTCTTCTAGATATGTGCTTATAGATCACTCCTGGCAGTGCTGGGGTGGGGAGTTTTTGTATGTGGTGCTTGACTACATGGGGTTGACTACATAGGGGTTGACTACATGTCATGTAAGTCTTACCCTCTGTTCTAATTTTCACCCCCCCAAACAAAACTTCCATTAGTTGTACTATTTATTCACTATATTGTTACTATATATAAATCTATAACTATAATAATATATAATAAAATGTTAGTAAATATAACAACAAATAAGTAAATAATTTGATAACAGATGACTCTAAAAGAGAGCCTAGGACACATGATTTTATTATATAATAAATGTAATATTTGAATGAAGTGAAAAATGAATTCTTTCATAAATGGTATAAATATTAAAAATACAGAAAAAGTGAAATTCTTCCATTATATAATACATAAATTTCAGATGGGTTAGATCTATAAATATCAGAAATATATATTAAGGATCTAGAAAGATAGGTTAACACTTATATGATCCCTTATGGAAGAAAGAAGGAAACTTTTCTAAATATAAGTGGAAAGAAAAATAAAACATTGAGACACATAACAATAACAAATTAATCTTAGTTAAATTATGGTTCAATAAGTAAAGGAGTTTCAACTGGGGAGATATCTTATGAATTTAATATTTATGAAGAAAATGTAGAAATTTTGAAATTAACATTCTACTAAATGAACATAAATTCAAAGATGAACAGATAATGCATAAAAAGTTAAATATAAAAATAAAACTCCACAGAAAATAAATGTAATTAAATAATAAAATACAAAGTATTTCTTTTTGAATCTGATGATTTTGATGTTATAGTAAAAACTGACTACATCAACAAAAATCAAACAACATAGTTAAGATTTATAACTTTGAACATTTATCCATGGAAGACATACATAGAACCAATAAGTATATTAAAGGATACTTAATACCATACACTAATCATTAAAGAATGTAAAAAGAAACCACAATAAGATACCAATTTTTACCCTACATAAAAAAAGAAAAGAAAAAAGCAAGTGTTTGTAAAGACATTGTTACATTTAAATCTAAAATGGCATAACTACTATGGAAAACAGCTGGTGTTTCCAGAACAACTTAAAAAGAGTATTATATACTGTTATATATGTATAAGGTTTTTATATATAAGAAGTCCACTTATTACATATAAAAGCAGTGAAACAGAGAATTTAA
This sequence comes from Suncus etruscus, assembly GCF_024139225.1. Lineage (NCBI taxonomy): Eukaryota > Metazoa > Chordata > Mammalia > Eulipotyphla > Soricidae > Suncus > Suncus etruscus. Next base: position 4,010,280 of record NC_064867.1, read on the forward strand.
TAGATATTTGTACACCCACATAGCATTTTATTCACAAGAGTCAAATGGTGGGAGCAGTCCAACACTCAAAGTGGCTATCAGTGAGCAAATGAATAAATAAAGAGTAGTAAATGTAAATATATGTATTTGGCTCTTAGAAATAAGGTATTCTATGAGCTGGAAAGACAATGTAGTGGGTAAGGCACTTGCCTTGCATATGGCTGGTTCAAGTTTATCCCATATGCTTCCTGAGCCCCACCCGTATTGACCATGTAGTGATCTTGAGCAGAGTGAAGAGTAAGTTCTGAGCACTGCTGGGTGTGGTCACAAACCAAAGGAAAATAAAATAAGAAGAAAAATGATATTCCACCATAAAATTCACTGAAGTAAACATAGGCAGGTCTGGAAATAGAACTCAGAGTTATCTTACATGAGCTTACCACAAGACAAAAAGAATAAAAACTCCTGGTCAGTCCTGCCTCCTACTGGGAACAGAAATTCTAAGAAGTCCTGTGAGGTCAAAGCTGAACCAGCACACCCAACTCTGCACTCACTGTAGCAGAATCATTGGCCAACAGGATGTAATGGAAAACAGGAAGTTCAGTAAAATTCGATGAGAAACAGTGAAAAAAAAAGAATAAAAACAAAATAAATAAGTGGACTACATCACATTAAAAAGATTTTGCATGGCAAAAGAACTCTAACTAAAATGAAAGATATCCTACAGAATGAAAGCATTTGCAAACAATATATTATATAAAGGGATAATTTCCTATATATTATTAAAAAACTCACAAAGTACATCATAAAATTCAACCCCATCAAAAAATGGGAAGAGGAGATGACTAGACACTTCCCCTCAAAAGACATACATATGGCTCATAAGTATTTGAAAAAGTACTCACCATCATTTACTACTAAGGAAATGCAATCAAACAACAGTGAGCTGTTTTCTCACACCAATGAGAATGGTATATTTCAAAAAAAGTCTGAAATAACCAATGTTGGCAAGAATGTGGTAAGAAAGGAACTTTCATTCATTGGTGTAGAAAATATTATCGGGATTCAACCTCTATGGAACGAAATATGGAGATTTCTTGAAAAAATAAGAATATAACTCCCATACAATTCAATAATACCACTTTTGGCATCTACCATTCAAACATAAAAATGTCAACTTGAAAAGACTTTTACTGAGCTATGCTCACTGTAGGGCTTAATACAATGAGTAACCTATAGAAAAAAACCCAAATGTCCAACCAGAGATCAATGGATAAAGAAGTTGTGGATATATACAAAAAGTAATATTATGCATCTGCATGAAAAGATGAAATCATGCAATTTGCTTCTACATGGAAATACTAGAAGGTATCATGTTTAGTGATATCAATAAGAGAAGGTATAGAATGATACCTCATATGGGATGTGAGATATAGTAAGAAGACAACAAATGGCCAAAGGCAATATAATTGAAAAGTTGATCTACAGAGACCAATATACAGTGTGGAAGAGAATGGGATGGTGGAAGGGTTTATTTATTTATTTATTTATTTATTTATTTATTTATTTATTTATATTTCCAATTCATTAGTTTTTGTTCTAAGCTTTATTATTCCTTCTATTTTTGGTTCATTGTGTTGATCTTTTTCCAATTGTTTAAGTTGTGCCTTCAAATTATTTATGTAGGCCTCTTCTTCCTTCCTGATCAGTGTTTGAATGCTATATAATTTCCTCTTAGTGCTGTTTTTGCTTATCCCACAATTCTGATAATCAGTGTCATCGTTCTTATTGATTTTCAGAATCTTTTAATTTCCTCTTTGATTTCCTCTCTGATCCACTGGTTGTTCAATAGTAATCTGTTTAATTTCCAGGTGTTAAAAGTTTTTCTATGTGTCTCTTTATGAATCACTTTTAATTTCAATATCATGATTTGAGAATGTAGTTCTTAAATTTCTATCCTCTTGATTTTATGGAAGTGTGTTTTATGGCCCAGTATGTAATCTATCTTGGAGAATGACCCATGTGCATTGGAGAAGAATACAAATCCAGTTTTCTGGGGATGAAGCTCCTATATATGTATGTATATATACATATATATATATATAAGTATATATATGTATGTATATATATGTATGTATATATGTATATGTATATATATGTATATATGTATATGTATATTTATATATATATATATGTTAAGCCATTCTCTTCCATTTCTTCCTTCAGAGCTAGTATATTATTGTTGGGGTTTAGCCTGGTTGACATATCAAAGGGTAACTGGGTGGTATAGAAATCTCATTATTATTATGTCGGTATTGGTTTCTTCAAATCTATCAACAATTGTTTTAAGTATTTTGCTTTTCCCTTATTGGGTGCATATATGTTTAGGAGTGTGATTTCTTCCTAGTACATATATCCCTTGATTATTAAGAAATGCCCATCTCTGTCTCTTATACTATTTTTAAATCTAAGATATGTGTCATCTGATGTAAGTATGGCCACCACAGCCTTTTTAAGGAAGTTGTTTACTTGAATGCTTGTTCTCCAACCTTTGACTTTGAGTCTGTGTTTGCTCTGATTATTCAGATCTGCTTCTAGTAGGCAGCAAAGATGGGAGATGTCTTAGGAACACTGACTGGCAGAGGGATGTGGATGCTTTGTGGTAGTTGTAGTATTAGAACAACAAATATGTGAAACTATCATCAATGGTATTCCAAATCACAGTATACAATAAAGATGAAGGACAATTATCAGCATGAGATCACTAAAATAGGCAGAGAACCTTTGGAGCCCTTGTAACTAACAAATGGAGAGAAAAAGGAAGTGAGAGAGAGGATAGAGAAAGAGACAGAAAGAGACACAGAGACAGAGATTTTAACATATATACTACAATGTAGATGGGCCTTGAAGATTTATGTTAAGTAAAATAAGTCAGCCGCAAAGAAATATTTAATATAATTTATCTTGTCTGAGTTAAACTAAAGTATATAATTCATAGTGATTTAAAATAGAGGAGTGAATGCCAGGGGTTGGGGGTCTAGGAATGAGGAGAAGAGAGTGTTTATTAGGTACAGAGTTTCAGCTTGGGTGCAGGAAAATTTTATGGAGATGGTGATAATTACATAACAATATGAGTGTATTATATGCTGCTGAATTGTAAAATAAATAGTTAAAATGGTAAATTTTGTGTGTTTAATCACAAATTAAGTAGAAGTTAGATTTTGACTGCTGATGTAGTGTGGAGATATGAAAAAAAGAATGATCAAGGAAAGAAATTCTCACTAGCTCAGGTTGATTATAAAGCAATCTTAGTTTAAATAATCTGATGAAATAGTACAGCAGTTAAAGCACTTCGTTTGCATGTGGCAAACCTGATTCTGTATCCCTGGAGGCACAAATAATGCCAGTGTTCTGACAGAAGTAACTCTTGAGCCCCAATGAGTGTGTCCTATTACCCTTATCCCAAAGTATTCTTAGTATAGATATAAGATGGAAAAAATCAATATTTCCCTGGAATCAATTATTACAGTTAGGCTTTCAAATAGATTGGGAATCAAATAAATATAAACAGAATTTGGCCTGGGAACCACCACACTGAAGAAATAACATAAAATTTAATTCTCATTTAATGATGCCCTGGGGGACATGGAAGGAGCAAACACTCTAGAGTAGAGTAGGCTATATTATTGATCAACCTAATAGCACAAACATGCTCATCTCTCCAAATGGCCATATGGATTTGATGTCAAAGCCTGGCTGTTGCTTTTGTGGAAATTTATTACTTACAAAATTTATTACTTACAAAATGCATATGGAAATGTCAAGAGTCAAAACTAGCAAATGAACTTTGAAAGAACAAAATCGTAACACTTACAGTTTTAGATATAAAGGCCTTTCTATTGGCACATGGATAGAGATATAGGAGCCATAGATTGGAATAGAGAGCTCCATAAACTGTTACTGTGACAAACGTGTCAATGGAAAGAGACAATGATATTACCTTATATCAACCTCTAAATTAATTCCAAATGCATAATGGACTTACATCTGAAAGTTATTAGAACATTTCTAGAAAATAAGACAGGGGAAGAACTTCAAGTCTTTAACCAGACAAAAATTTCATAAGAACTCACATGCACAAAACCAAATAATAATCATATAGGGAAAAATTCATTACTATAGAAAATTAAAAATTGTGCTAAGGAGAGGAAAGGTAAGTCACTGAATAGAAGGTATTTGTTATAAACTTATCTCTCAAAGTATATGTAGCCAAACTATGAAAATAATTCCTGTAAATAAAAAAAATCCCAATATAAAAATAGATCACAGATTTAAAAAGAGGATATTCAAGTGACAATAAGCATAAAAACTGCTGAATTAAATTTCTATTTGAGGAAATATAAGTTTAAAAGGTCAAAGCATAGCTCTACAAATTACCTGGGAGAATGGCTAACAGGAGAAAGGCAAGTGTTTTTAGAGTGATGAGTAGATGGAACTTCTGTTGATTTCTTTTTTTTTTCTTTTTTATGAAAATGGGGGTTGAGACACATGTTAAAAAACAGAGTATACTCCTGGCTATATGCCCAAGGGTAACTCCTGGCAGAGCTTAAGGATTATATGCAGTTCCAGGAATGGAACTGGATTAGCCTAAAGCAAGGTAGAAGTGTTACTATTTGTAATACTATTCTGGCCTGAAAATAGCACTCTTATACATTGCTGATAGAAGTTTGAATTATTAAAACTACTTTGGAAATCTAACATTATGAATGTCTTATAACCCAATAATGATGTTCTATAACCTCCATAATGAAGCCCTCAACAGAAGTACTTTGCATGTGCTACCAAAAATAATGACAGTATATTCATAGTAATGCTGCTTACAGTGCCCCCCCCTCTAAATAATCTAAGTGTTCATTATCAATAGAGTGCAATTAAGGTCTATTAAAATGGTGGAATGTTCAAGATGAAGTGCTTTGCCTTGACCTTTGTCCGCCATGGCGAGACAAATCTTAACAAGGAGAGAGTAATTCAAGGACAAGGAGTAGATGAACTCCTCTAAGAAACAGGTTTCAAAGGCAGCAGCCGCAGGTGTGTTTCTTGAAAATGTCCAGTTTACACATGTCTTCTGCAGTGATCTCTTAAGGACAAAGCAGACTATGCATGGGATTTTGGAGAAGAGCAAATTCTGTAAAAATATGGCAGTGCCCCGTCGACGTGATTAGTGACGATGAGCCCGGTTTGACCTAGATTTATTTTGTATACCTAATCACTACGTCGAGGATTTGGAAAAGGTGTTTATTCCTCATGGACTAATTATGGACAGGACTGAGCGGCTCGCCCGTGCCGTCATGAAAGAGATGGGGGGCCATCACATCGTAGCCCTGTGTGTGCTCAAGGGGGGGTACAAATTCTTCGCTGACCTGTTGGATTACATCAAAGCCCTGAACAGAAACAGTGACCGATCCATCCCTATGACGGTGGATTTCATCAGACTAAAGAGTTACTGCAATGACCAGTCAACCGGGGACATCAAGGTCATCGGTGGAGATGACCTCTCAACTTTAACTGGAAAGAACGTCTTGATCGTGGAAGACATCATTGACACCGGCAAAACGATGCAGACATTGCTGTCCTTGGTCAAGCAGTATAATCCAAAGATGGTCAAGATTGCAAGCTTGCTGGTGAAAAGGACCCCTCGCAGTGTTGGATACAGTCCAGACTTTGTCGGATTTGAAATTCCAGACAAGTTTGTCGTGGGATATGCCCTTGACTATAATGAATACTTCAGGGACTTGAATCATGTTTGTGTCATCAGTGAAAATGGGAAGGCCAAGTACAAAGCTTAAAACGTGAGCGTTCCAGTTGGATTTGGGATTCCAGGGAAGACACCGTTGACGTTAGCAAATGTTCTAGTTCTGTGGCCATCTATCTGCTTAATTGAGCTTATTGCATGCTTCCTCTAAAGAATTGTGTCTGTTTGGGATTTTAGAAGTGTCAGTTGCTGCATTCCTGAACTCTTTTATTTGCACTACGAGCCTAGACTATCAGTTCCCTTCAGCTGGATTACTGTTTGACTCATGTTTGTGTTTCAAGTGACACCACTACTGAATGGAAAGATTGAAATCGAATCTCTAAGAAACATTGAAAGAGAAGATATATTAGTTTTTTAATTGGTAGCCTTTTTATATATTCCGAAAAGAGCAGAAATGCAGAGTGTTAAAGATGCCACTGTTGTTTAGTCCCTTTGCTCAGCGACAGCAGCACCTTAGAGGTGATGTTAGAGCAGATACGCCATGCAGCCTGGAATTATTTTAGGAACGTTTCCCTAGTACTAACTGTTATTTTTCTGCTTGTTCAGATTAGTGCTGGTGATTTGTTAACAGTTATTTCTTTTCAATACCCAAATAAATTCCAGAAACTAAAAAAAAAAAAATATGGCAGTGCAGTATGACACAAGGCTTCGAGAGAGGAAATACTGAGTTGCAGAAGGCAAGCCACTCAATGAGCTGAGGGCAATGGCAAAAGCCAAGGGGGAGGAGTGTCCTTTCTTCACACCGCCCAGAGGAGAGACGCTAGACCAGGTGGAAATGCATGGGATAGACTTCTTCGAATTTCTCTGTCACCAGATCTGGAAAGAAGTAGATCAAAATAAACAGGCTTCCCAAGAAGGTCCCAACAATTATCTGGAAACGTCTCTGGCGAAGATATTCCCTCTCAGGAAAAACCATGCCTCCAAGTTCAATTCAGACAGTGGTGCTCTGGACTTGGTGGCCAGTGTTTTAGTTGTGAGTCACGGTGCTTACATGAGGAGTCTGTTTAACTACTTTATCGTTGACCTCCAGTGTTCCCGGCCAGACACAGTGATGAAATCTGAACTCTTGTCAGTCAGTCCCAACACAGGGATGAGTGTCTTTATCGTAGATGTAATGAAGGAGAACAGGTTGAACCTGTAATTCATTGTGTGTATGAACGTCCAGGAGCGTCTCAATGGGATGAACTAAGACTCACCCAAGCTCTTAGCTTAAGTCAAGCTTTTAATCGCGTGAGCCTCTTAAAGCTTAGTGGTGCCTTTGGCTTTGTCTTTCTTCTGCTAGTTCTGATTTGGAAACGGTTCTCAAGCTGTCTAACACAGCAGGGTATAAAACTCAGCTTGTCCTCATAGCCACACCAAAACACTACTTTGGAATACCATTTCTTTCTTTCTCTTTCTGTTCTGTTTGATTTGGGGTATGGGCCACACCTGGCAATGCTCAGGGCTTTCTCCTGTCTCTGTGCGCAGGGATCACTCAACTCCTGGCAGGGTTCAGGGACCGCATGGGATGCCGAGGATTGAACCCACCTCAGCCGTGTACTAGGGAAGCACCTTACCAGCTGTACTATTTCTCTGGCCCCTGGAATACTAGAATTTATTATTTCAAACAGACTGACTTGGTCTGAGTACAGTTGGAATTTTTCCAGAGTACTTTTAGTGCTGTGTATGCTCATTTATATCTCTAGAAGGTGCATGGATAAAGAAATGAGTTTCTTTAAACTCAATTGTTGCAAACTAAGGGAATTAATATCTCTTACTATCGGTTGTTGTTGTTGCGTGTGTGTGTGTAGGTGTGTGTGTGTTTTTAAATCTTTTTGCATTGTTATTTTTCTTTAGGGCAAAACAAATCCACAAAGATAAACCAAAACAGTTTGGCCCATTTTATTGATTTTTGGTAAGATATACTGTATATTTTATACTACTTTATCTGATGCTTGAAGTTGTAACTAAATACAGTTCTCACTGCATATTTATAGTGACAGTATCTCCTATTTTTGAAGTCTTTTGAAAGTATTATAATCACACTTGAATCAAATATTAGCAAATAAAAAGACAGAAGTCAACTGTTGAGCTTTTTTTTGAAATTATAACATCGTAATTTTCTAAATTATCCATAATACAATTGTTTCAGGCATTCAGTGTTTCAATACCAATCCCACCACCTACCTGTATGACCTTCCCTTCACCAGTATTCCCAGTTTCCCACCCATCCCCCAAACCTTGTATCTCTTTGCAGGTACAAACAAATGTACTTTATATTGCTCGTTAAAACAAAAATGGCAAGTGGAATGATCAAAAGATAGATAAAATCAATAAAAGTATCTGTGATTTATTCTAAAAAATGGTGGAATGTTATTCAGCAATGAAAATTAAACCTATTGCTACATGCTTTCTATATATATCACAAAAATGCTGAATGAAATAATCCAGGCATGAAGGAAAAGTGTATAATTATGTAAAAGACAAAAGCAAGTGAAGTTGGATTGCAGGGATAGCTCAAGTGGTGCAGTACATGTCTAAAATGTGCAAGACCTTGAATTCAATCCCTTACACAGGATGGACTTCCTGAGCACAAAGATTGCAGCCTTGCCATTCTGCATCTAGCCAACTCCATTGACTCATCTATTCTCAAAAAAGATGTAATCCAAGCTGTGAAAAATTATGGGTATACTGGCCAAGTAGCTGGAATCTGGCAGTTTTGGGAGAAGATGTAGGTCAGATCTCTATTCTGATTATGGCATGCCAGTTGCACCCACCACTCACAACCACCATTTTGCCAGTGTGCCAGTGGCCTAGCTTCACCACTCATCTATAGCTTTCTGCAGAGATACCAATCTGACCAAAACTCCAGATATGCTGGTATTTGGGCTGACATGACAAGAACTTTTTGGTAATGCATGCAAGCATGTCACATCATTAATGTAAGAGAAATCTCAAGATTTCTAAAGGAATATTTCACTACTAGGCCCACTGAGTTTTTCCCTCAGTGTGGATGACTGGTTCAGAGCTCTGTGAATTAAGCTGACACTCCATATGCCTTATAACAAACATTTAATTGGCCTAAAAATGACTCTCCCTTCTGCTGTATTTTGTGTGTGCATATAAAAACCTTTTATTTTCTAACATAAGGATCATTACAGGAAAATATATTCTTGATCAAATTTCTCTTTACCTGGAAAACTCAGCACCAAAAACAATTTTATTTCTCTTTGCCTTATATATGCCCTTGCAGTTTTAAAAAGAAAGGAATGTTCTGTCTTTTGGACGTCTCTAAAGGACTTTGAGCAGTTGCTAACTAATTCTTTTTTTTTTTTTTTTTTTTTTGGTTTTTGGGCCACACCCGTTTGACGCTCAGGGGTTACTCCTGGCTATGTGCTCAGAAATCGCCCCTGGCTTGGGGGGACCATATGGGACACTGGGGGATCAAACCACGGTCCGTCCTACGCTAGTGCTTGCAAGGCAGACACCTTACCTCTAGCGCCACCTTCTCGGCCCCTGCTAACTAATTCTTGCCTCAGAATTTACATCCAAAGTTTTGTCCAGGAAACAGCGTTGGGCAATTGAGAAAACTTTCACCAGGTAGAATTGCTTCTCTTTCAGATAATTTTTTTCCCCTAAAACTATTTCTTAGTCAGACCTTAGGAAATTAGTTATATGTATTAGCCCCTAAAACAAAACCTGTTCCCTGAGAAAATAGGAAAAACCGGCTCCTTACAAATTCCCCTAATCAGTATTGACATTCAGAACTAGCCGGACAGGAACTGCTTTAAGATGTTAAAATTTATCTTCTCTTTTTAACTCTTGATTTTTACTTGAAATGTATCTACTCATCAGGAGCCATGTGACTGTTTTGTTTTTCCATTTACAAGAAAGTCATACTGTAATTTAACATAGGAAGGCATTATTTTCATGCCATAGAAAAAACGGTGGCTGGTTAATTCCTCATTTATTCCCCCTTATTATTCAAATTAAACTCAGGACACTCTGTGGGGAGCCTAGCTGATGAAACCTGGGACATAGGACACCTCAGTAATTCCTAATCTGGTCACCCACGTGACCAAAAGGCCCATGCCTTGAGAACAAAGGAAATAGACAAAAATAAAGTAATTCAGAGCAGCCCAATATATCCAGCCAGAAAGAAAAATATAGAGTTTGCCTTTGCGTTAGCAAACATTATTAAGAACTCTGTTTGAATCTTATGCCTTTTAGTAAAACTTGCTCAGGTCTACCTCGTTGCCCCTCCCTACTACCTGCCCCAGTTTATGCTAATGAATGCTTGTAACTGTGATTGGTGTAAAACTTGTAACACCCCTGACGTGTTTCAGCCCTTAAAAGCTGATCCCCCAACAATAAACTCCCCTTTTTGAACAGCATGCGTTGTCTTGAAGGCTTCTGTTACTAATTTCTCTAGTTCTTCTTTACAGGTCGGTTCTGCTCGAGTGAACCCACTAATAACTAGCAACTTTCATCTCCACACCCCGCGGGTCGGGGGACTCCCACGGAAGTTGCAACACTCTGTTCTCGAACATGCATTCTGAGGTCTCTCATTTCTTCAGATTTCGCCATCTATGTTTCGTTTCACTCACTCTCCTTAAGGAAACTCAAAGAAGCTCTCTGATGCGACTGGGCCCAAAAGCTAGCGCATGGCATGGCACAGGGACCCTCTCCCCACCTTCTTGTACTTCTAGAAACCCTGGCAGCTGAAAACACACCCCAAGAAAGCCACAGTATCAGCTACAGTACTTGACATTTCTGGACCATGAGACAATTCCACATTTTTTAATATGGTCATCCCAGTAGGAACACACTGATTTAGAAGTCAAAGTGTGCTTCATACAACTTAATGTTCAGAAGCAAAAGAAATAACAGAAAGAACAACAAGGAATACAGCTTAGTAAATCATCTGATAATGACTTAATGAGCTCATGAGAGATGCAATAATTTTCACATTTTTTTTTTGCTGTTATACTCTTTCTCCTTTTTCCTTTTCTCCTTTTTTTTTGGGAGGGGTTGTGGGCCACACTCAGTGACGCTCCGGGGCTCAGGGGTTACTCCTGGCTCTGTGCTCAGAAATTGCTCTTGGCTTGGGGTACCATATGGGACACGGGGGGATTGAACCGTGGTTTGTGCTAGGTCAGTTGCGTGCAAGGCAAACACTTCTACCGCTGCGCCACCACTTTGGCCCCTCTTTTCTCCTCTTAAAAAATAATTTCTCCCTTACCTCGAAACAAATGTATAATGATCAACTATGTGACAGATGGTCTTTAAATATAGTAACTTATATATTAAAAAAAGATTGCAGCCTTGGTACTTGCTGTTCAGAACTCTTGAGCATATCACTGAACTCTAATGTCTGCACAAATGGTCAGAGCATGTCAGATAGTATTCTCTATTACAAAAAAGTAAGTGATAGAATTTATGCTTGTTTGAAGACAGGTGTTATTAATCTTTGAAAGAGTAATGAAAAAGAGGGTTTGAGGGATATTCTGGGATGTTAGTTCCATTTTATTTCTTGAATTATGGGGCATTACACATAGATCAAGAAACCAGTTTTTGAAGAATTGTCAAAATTTAATCTACAATATGTTCACTCTGGGTATATATCATACATCATAAAACATTTACTAAGATAAAACTATAACAAAATCTTCTGGAGTTTTATGTCAAAGATAATAAAAGGTCTTTCTTCCCATAAAATAATTGGCAGTTTATGTAAGTGATTATTATCAATATACATATAAATACATATAAAATTTAAAATGAGCTTAAACATGCAATCAGAAGGAACTGAAGCAGACATACAGAATGATTAAAGTATTAAATAAAAAGATAAATACAAATAAAGTAGAAATATAAAAGTTAAACATAAAAAAGATAAAATATACACTATTTTGATATTCATGTTATTGGTTATCTAAAATCATTAAGATTGCCATTTTGTAGATGAAAAAAGTACAAATCAATATTTTCTTACACTTTTTCTTATTTTCTTTTAAATGCTTGAGTGTATAAAAAGGAAACATGAAAGAAGAACAAAAAAATAAACAACCCTCAGGGCCAAAATATATAGAGAAGGTATCTTTTTGCCTTTTACAAGTTTCAATCTCCAGCACCCTGTAAGGTCCCCTGACTATTCCAGGAGTGTTGATCCATGAGTACAGAGTCAGGAATAAGTCCTGATTAACTCTGAGTGTGCCTCAAAAGCATAACAAACAAAATTACATACACACACAACCAGAAATACACCCCAAACAATCCTTGCCTCTTGCCACACATTGCCTCTTGTATAATAAATGATTCTTTCCTTTATATATTTTTGTTTTCTGGTTTTCTACACTGAATACATACTATTTTCATAGCCATGAAAAAATAACTACACAGATGCATGCAGCTGCATTTAAGAGTATTTGGCAACATACTGGACAACATCAGGTCACCTGAGCCAGAGCAATTTCTTTAGATTTGAGCATAAACAGGAAATGAAGAAGTGAAGAGAATGAACAGAAATTTTTTATTTAAGTACTTCCATAAGAAAAGAATCTTTGACTTTCTAAGATCCTTATAGTTTAAACTAGTATTTTTCAAAATTGGCTCACAATGAAATCACCGAGGATGCTTTCAAAAATTAATGATGCCTGGGACTCTCATTCAGAGATTTGATTTTAGTTTAGTCCATGACCTAGACTTCCCTCGGATGATTTGAACAAAGGACAAAGCTCCATTTTCTTTGTCTTTTCCCCTGATAACAAGCTATTGTCTTCATCAATAGTAGATGTCTCAGTGAATATGTATTGATTAGGAACAAAGAGGGCATTCAATAAATAATTTTGGATTGCTGGACACAAGAAACCATTCTGTGACAGGAAAGGTATGTTTTTATGGTTAGGGACTGCTTCTCCTTAGATAGGAGAGTGGATTACTTCAGAAAGAATGACCCAGAAATGAGGTGCATCTTAGACCACTGGTACATGGGGTGGCTCATAGATCCCTTAAGCACACTGCTGAGTTCTCCGGCTTATTTTCTTGGGGGAAGCAAATAGGTCTAATAAAAACTCACTGTTGTCACTAGTATAACAAAAATTCAAAGAAAGAAAAACTCACTTATGCTACTTAATGACAATTTTTATAATCGCAATGGCATGTTAGGCTTAGCTAGTGACCAGATAGCATCCCACTTGAAGCAGGAAGTAAAAGAAAACAATTTGGTGGGGTTTTTTGGGACCATACCTGATAGTAATCCAGGTATCCTTTTGTCTCTGTGTTCAAGGATCATTCCTCGAGGTGGTGTTTATCATGAGGTGCTTGATTGTATGTACTCAGCCTTTAGATCTATAGCTATGGACCACAAACAGTGATTTACACTCACAAATACATGTTGTATATCTTACATTTTCATAGTCAAATATATATATAAAAACAACCACAAAGAGAATGTGCCCAGACTAACTTCCTAGTAGGGAAGCATCAGTGAAGGCAGATGAGGAGGGATCCAGAAGCTCAACACAGCCTCTTCTTGGCCCAATAACTAAAGGGAAAGAGGCACTCAGGAACATAGATCAAACCTACCATTTTCTCAATGCCATCCAGCTGGGGCTGGCCAAAGCCTGCTGGTTATGCTTGAAACTTACACCCCCATATCTCATGAAAATGGGACTAATGAAGGCAATAGTCCAGACAACAGACTCTGGCTGCCTCTGGACTGAGGAGAAGATCACCCTGCATGGAATATGATGTACAAGCATGTGTTTCTTACCCATCCCTTGAGGGCCCATCAGGGTCTTTTCCTCTCATTTGGACTCTCATGATGAGAGTGTAAAGGCCAATATAGCTGCATGGGTAAGTAAGCTCCATAGGGGACCAAATGGGACATGGTTTGCCACGTGTACCAAGGGACTGACCCCTGTATTTTTGCCACTGCTTTTTTAAACCCAGATGAGTTTTGAATCATGGTTATTCTTCTATCCTAGGTGTCATACCGGGCCAGAGAAAGTGTGTGGGAACAAGTTGAACAGAGTTATCATCCCCACTGAGAGAGGGCCATTCCTCTTCTTATTCCAGATCTTGTAGTCGTAACTGGTGTGGGAGTGTCCTCTCTGGTCAAAGGAGACATGCAACTTAAGCAGTTTTCACAAGTGGACACTGATCTAAGAAGGTGTCATTTTTCTATAGAAATGTTAGAAGAACAAGTTGCCTTCCTAGCTGAAGTTGCTCTCCAGAACAGGTAGGGACTAGACCTAGGCTCTGGGGGAGCAATGTCGTTTCTGTGCTAACATGTCAGGGGTCACCTGTGAGACATTGCAGCAGGTGAAGGTTAATTTGCAGCAGTGGGAAAGGCAACAGAAAGATTCTGCCACCTGATATGAACAGTGGTTCACTCACCCTGGGAAACCTCCCTGATTAAGATGCTTGTGCTAAGGTCCCAGTATGTGCCCACAAGTAGGAACAAGGATGAGGAACCTCAAGAAGAGTAAAAAAAATTGACTCAGGTCCATAGGTAAAGGAGGGAATTTTGGGACCTGGGTTCTGAACAAAAGAGAGATGCCAATTTGTAAAGGCCACATGGTGTATAAGCCACATGCTAGATATTCTTAATCTCTAACTCCATTAACACTAACTTCCATTAACACTGTCCCAAACAACCTGGTCATACCAGGTAACCTAGGGAAGGACACAAGGAAGCAGTAGGAACATACCCCTAGATAAAAACCAATCATTTTAAAGATCATTAAAAACTAGAACACCCTATATACCTTCCCTATATAATACTCTTGATGACGTTAGGTGGGGTTCACCTTCTTCTAGAGATGACCCTGGCCAGCCAGTTTGGGACTATTGGCAGACAGATTAAAGTTTTCAGCTTTACTCCAATTGTATGGTCTTGTCCTTTGACTCTGGAATCTAACACTTCTAGCACAACCACTAACCACAAGATAATTTATGATTACATTTCATTGAATAAAAAGTCAGTTCACTGATATTTATGAAAATGATAAAGAATAATAGTAATGAAGACTATTAGGCTTGGTGCACTAAACAAAACCCCTATAGGATGGAATAGGGACAACAAATAGTACCCTATAAATATAGTCATTTGATTTACCAAAAAAAAAAAAAAGGCAACCACAAAAACAGACAAACCATAAGTTAGTTATCAACTTTATTTTAGATTTGAGGATACTGAAGCCCAGAGTTAGCAGCTTGACCATAACCCCAGAGGTAGCATTGATGAGAAAAATATTTTATTTATTTATTTATTATTTGTTTTTTGGGTCACTCATAGTAGTGCTCGGGGACCTTATGGGATGCCTAGGATCAGACCTGGGGTCAATTCATGCAAAGCAAGCCTATGCAAAGCCAGGGCAACCTGTGGTACAATCACTCCAGCCCTCAAAAAAATTTTAAATCTAAACAAAATCCATAATGCTTCCACATTACCAAAATATGACCTCAGATCACATAAGTGATAATAAAAGGTAACTAAACAAAACCTTCATCTCTAAACCCTAGTAAGATTTCCATGTTGTCATATACCAGTAGGAGAAAAGATACTTGTAGAATTAAGGCAAGCCAAAATATCACATTTTTCCTTAATACAAATGGTCTCTGTCAAGCACTTGGAAAATAAATTAAGTTGCGGTCTTTCTGGAAAGGATAGTGGAAAGACAGAGAGTTGAGGTTCATCGGGGCTTTCAACTCTTTCAAGTAAACTAATTTTATGAACAACAACAAACCCCACATAGAGTACATTACCACTTGTGCTTACAGGAATTTTCTCTAAGGAAATTATTCTGGGGTCCAAGACAAAGATGCTAAAGGGTATTGCCAGCAACTTTCTGTGTGAACTTGGGCAAGTTGCACCCTCTTTCTTGGCCTCAGTTTCTCAAGAGGAAACAAGAAAGGTGAACATTCCAGATATGGCAATTTTTCATGCAAAATTGTGAATGCTGGTTCTGGTTATTCCTGCAACTTCCAAAGACTAACCATAGACTGTCAAAGACTTTTAATTTAAAATATTTGCAATATCTGATAATGGGCTAACAGTTGTGTCTATAAAATTTACTGATTATTTAGAGATAAAACCTAAAATATTTTGAGATGAAATGATTTGATGACTGTGATTTGCTTGAAAATGATCCACTGTGTTTTGGAAAGGGTGGTAATTATGGTAGGGATAGTTGGTTGACAAAACAAGGTTGCCCATAAATTGAGATTAAGTGAAGCAACATTTTTAGGTATATAATGTTTTTTGCATTATTTTTTCTTATTTTTGTATATATGAAATTTTTTATTATAAAGTTAATTTATACTCTTAGTTGTAAAAATTTAAGAAATCAAAAGTCATAAAAATTTGGATACTAATTGTAAATTATTTCTAGTATTTCCAGTTGTAATATTCTATAATTTAGCATTCCAAAGAATCTGCAAAGAAATTGGACTTCTAGAACCATTTTATATGCTCAGTGTATTGAATAATGAACATTTTTCTCTTAATAAATCCTCTAGAGAGTTGACTGTAATCCATTTTCCCAGATGATTCATTGAATTTCCATTTTATTATATCCATGATATACCTTTGGGAAAAGAGACGTGAAACCAAACAAAATAATCATTTCATATGATAATTTATGTTCAAAGAATTCTTAAGACAGGAAGATCAAAATACAATCGCAAATGGCATAGGTGGCATGTAAAATACTTAATTCAAATGCAAGCTGCAAAAGAAGGATGGGTAACTGCAGGCCAACACGAGACATAGATATACAGTTACTAAAAGCTTGCTCTCTAGAGCTATGCTTCCTGGGTGCCACTCAGTGAACTCTGTGAGTGTGGGTAAGTAGCTTATCTGTTCTGAGCTTTTACTTCTTTATTCATAATATGGAAATAATGCAATCTTCCTTAAAAGGTACTTTTGCCTATTATATAGCATGTACTCAGCAGATATTCACTAATGCTCTTTCAATTAGTGGAATATTAAAACAACTGAAAAGGCAAAAGATCTAGATTAAAATGTTACTGGTAGCCATCTCTGGAATGTTGACCAATAACTAGGTGATATTCTTTTCTGTTTTGTTCATCTGAACTTTTTGTTGGGTTTTATTATGTTTTTGCAGGGGGGGGGGCACACCAGCAGTGCACAGACCCTAGTTCTGGCTTTTCTCTCAAGATCACTCCTGGCAGTTGCTCAGGGGACTGTGAAGGGGATGGTGAGGATCAAATCCAAGTCAGCTGTGCAAGGCAAGCACCTTACCCCTTTATTATCTCTTTGGCCCCAAAAGGTGCTTTTATTTTTTTAATATAAATAATTTTAAAAGTCTTTTTTTGGAAAGTGTAATGTCCAAAACACTCTGATCATTTTTGTTCCACTTAGCATTTTGACAACAGGC
Organism: Suncus etruscus; assembly: GCF_024139225.1. Classification (NCBI taxonomy): domain Eukaryota; kingdom Metazoa; phylum Chordata; class Mammalia; order Eulipotyphla; family Soricidae; genus Suncus; species Suncus etruscus. The sequence goes on from NC_064867.1 coordinate 4,027,455, forward strand.
CTCTCCAGTAAAGAGTAAGCGTAACTAATAATATCAGATTCACATTTCCCCTATAACATACTTATTTCTAGAGCAGAAAATCTTCGTAGATTTCCAGGAATATTATCAAAGGTGACTTTCTGGTGTAGAATAGATGGAGTCTCTCTCTGTCTCTGTTTCATGCCATCCTCCTTACACCACATTCCTCCACACCAGTGATACTTTCGTTCTGGGACATGGGTCCCCTTTGAGAATATCACAAAAATACTATGCCAAGAAATATTTCACATGAAGTACCCTGTTTCTCTTAGGGTGAAATCTCTTAGGGTGCATGCCTCTTCCTACAACCCATTTTCTCTGATTGACAGCACCTAAACCACACAGTAAATGTTAGAATGTGTAAAAACACTTCCACTGTACTTTGAGAAAAAGTGGTGTGTACAAATCAGAAACCTCTGTAAGTGAGATACACTAATGGGCATTTTTCACCTATAAAGTTTTTGTTCTGTCAAGGAATTGTCATTAGGATATCTATAAATAATGAACCCATTTGGTGTGTTCAGACCCTGCCACTCCCTCCCAATTTCTAAGTCTTTTCTGGAACATCTTTCTACAGAGGCACAGATCCAACTACCAAAGTTTAATATCAGTTTCACTGGAGCTGCATTCATTTACAGTGTTCATAATCACCTCTGAAATGGTAATCACCCCCTATCAGTTAGGTGACTAAGACAATGAGAGACAACGATGAGCTATCAGAAATGTGTAGTCCAGGGAAGAGGTGGTGGCTCTTATGTGTGATTGGTGAGAGAGATGGATTTCATTCAGGAAGGAAAAGGATACAGTGATGCAGGCTGCTTTTCTCAGAATCAGTATGGCCCCTTAGTCACTCACTCAGAGTAATTAGGGAAGGTGGGGGTGTGGACTCCACTTCCAACCGAGTTCTGAATCAGGCAATAACATGCTTCCAATCAGACACTTATCAGAAACTGATTAATTAAAAAAAAAAAAGGAGTAACTTGAACCACCTTGTTCTGCCTCACAAATTGAGGAGGAAATGATGGAGGGTACCAAGACCAACAGTTTTTTGAACAACGAGTAGAAATACAAAATTAGACTTAAACACCAAATTCAAAGCCAACGACAACAGAATTGATACCCAATCTACAACAAGCTAGACACAGAAGGGACCACTTATACTAGCAGCCTGGGGGGGGGTAAGGGAGGGGGATCTGGGATGCATGCTGGAAACAGGGGTGGAGGGAGGACAACACTGGTGATGGGAAACTCCCTGATTCAATGTCACTATGTACCTAAAATATTACTGTGAAAGATTTGTAGTCCACTTTGGTCAAAATAAAAGTTATTAAAAAAAAAGCAAAAAAAAAAAATAACCTGAACAGTTTTTACTTTGGACAGTTCATTTCCAAGCTAGAAAATGAACTTAAACTGCCAATTATTTTATTGAGAATTTGAGCCTAATGTCTTATTAGTGGCATGGTAGAATATGTATGAAAGGGGTCTGGGACTGGACTTTTCTTTGCCCCAACTGGCATGTCCTCTACACTGGACTCCTCCTTTTTCTTTATCTCCCATATTCCAAAGTTTTGGGATGTGTGTGTGTGTGTGTGTGTGTGTGTGTGTGTGTGTGTGTGTGTGTGTGTGTGTGTGTGTGAAGATCTGATTCAATGAAAATTCAAGGCAATGAAGACCCAAAAGATCTGAAGAGTCAATGATGAGTAAAGTAAGTCTTGAAAAAGGAAGGAAGGAAGGAAGCAAGGATAAAAGGAAGGAAATGAGGGAGTGCGGAGAGAGAAGAAAGAAAAGAACAGGAAGAAAGGAAGAAATAAAAAGAATAAAGGAAGGAAGAAAAAGAAAGAATGGAAGAAAGAGAAAGAAAGAAAAGAAAAGAAAAATGACAACTCAAAACTTTATCTTATAATTTCCACCCAGGGCTAAGATACAATTTGGCACCTTCCCTGCTAGCAACTGAATTTCACTCGCTCCGTTTCCAGGACTTCCAAACATGGGGGGTGGGGGGAGGAGGAGTGAGAGAGAGAAAGAGAGAGTTTCAGAGTGACTCCAAAGTGACAGGAAAGCTGCTGGATGCCGGGTTGGGTTGTCAGTGTCAGAGGAGCTCTGACAAAAAAAAAAAAAAAGCAAGCCCAAGTTCTAGGCATTAACTTCCAGAGAACATCAACTTGGAAGAGCAGCAACCCTGCTTGCTTTCCCTTGGCCACTTTTTCTTTGTCCTGCCAAAAGTGGTCCCCAAGAAATCAGGATCCCTGAGACTCCTGGGGTGGGTACAGACCACCCTGTGCTGTCTTTAAGTGCCTGGATTCTTTGAAGAAGCACCTCCGTGTGGTCTCCTAGCCTCCTGTCACTTGGATTACCCACAAGCGCGCTTTGGGAAGCCCAAGAGGGTTCAAAAAGACCCCCCCCAGAAAAGCAACCTGGAAGCCCCCCAAAGAGTGGGAGTTGCTTGTACCCTGCAGGAGAGGAGCAGAACCCCCTGGGAACATGCTACAAGGGGACCGGAGACCAGAGATGTTGGGGAGTCCCAACATCTCCACCCCACATGCCCCGCAGGTCCGTGCGTCCCCAAGGGAGGTGAGCCCTGACCGTGCGCTCCTGTCCCGCAAGGGCACCCGCGCGCGGCGCAGCCTCCAGTGCCAATCTGGAGGACACCCAGGGACCGGCTGGGGGCGAGGGGAGGTCCCCGAGGGCCGGGCAAGAGTCGGGGTCCCCCTGCTCCTGCCAGCGCGCGCGGTACCTTGGATTCCGGGGGTTGCTCCGTGGCGCTCACCGGGTCCCCGGGCGGGATCATCGTGGCGGGTGCGCCCCGGCTCGTGCTCAGCTCCAGACGCCGGGGATCCCCATCCACGCAGAGCCCCGGCTCCGAGCTTGGCCTCGGACCCGCCCACCCGGCCGTGACCGTTCCCGTCCCCGGCGAGCACTCGAGTGGGCTTGGCTCGGGCTCTCCAGCGCCCTGGATCAATCTGGAGGCTGGAGGCGGCCCCGGGGCGTGGCTGGAGAGGACATGCGGGGACCCCGCACCGCGCGTGTCACGAAAGTCTCCCCAGGGGAGGGGAAAGCCTTGGCAGGGAGGTGACAGTTGGACACGCGAGAGGGAGGGAAGCAGGTAGGAGTCATCCAGAAGGAACCCTAAAGCCTCCCCCCCGCCCCCAAGAAAGGTCAGTGGAGGGAGAAGGTTGACTTAGCCAAGTTATTTCTAGGGTGAAGGAAAGAAGGAAACCATTAGGAGGTTTGGTTTGGTTTGGGGGTGCTCCTGGCTTGAGGGCATCCACTTTCCTCCTTTTTTGTTTAGGACTAAAGTGGAAAGATAAGGGGGTTGTGTATTATTATTATTATTATTATTATTATTATTATTATTATTATTATTGGTTTTGGGGTCACAGCCCGCAGTGCTCAAGGGTTACTCCTGGCTGTCTGCTCAGAAATAGCTCCTGGCAGGCACGGGGGACCATATGGGACACCGGGATTCGAACCAACCACCTTTGGTCCTGGATCGGCTGCTTGCAAGGCAAACGCCGCTGTGCTATCTCTCCGGGCCCCTATTATTATTTTTTAATATCTTATTTTATCTTCACATCCCTCCCTCCCAGAGTTGGGTACTATCATTTCCATTTTAGAGAAGAAAGTTGAGGCTTTTTAGAGGCAGAGGGGTTTGCACTTATGTCACCAAAAGGAAATGATGGGTGTGCAAACAATAGAACCATTCCAGTGTTGGACTGTAACCCATGGGAATGCTTCCGAATACATGGTTCGGGGGACTGTGGAGCCTCATTTGAGCCCAATCTTAGGAGGCAATGAGCAAGGAAGTGTTGCTAACAGGCTACAGTAGCCACGAGGGCTGTGTACAGAGAGAAAACATAGTTTGCTTAACATCATTTGGAAAGCTAGAGAGTACCCCAATGGGTAAATGACAGGGAGGATCCAATTTTTTGGAAGCCACAGTCAGTGTCCAAGAGAAAGGAGACACCCATTTGAACGCTAAACTCCCTTCTCCCCCTTTTTTTGTTGTTGTTGGAAGACAAAAGTCCCACTTTAGTTTTCTAGCAGAAAATTGTTTGCCACATTCAGATTTTCTTGACTAACTATAAAACTTTGCAAAGCCAGTTTCAAATTCATGCGACTTGTCTAGTTTCAGAGGCGCTTCACAAAAATAAATACATAAATAAATAAATAAATAAATAAATAAATAAATAAAAGCGGGGGGAATGCTTTGGGGCTTGAGTGATAGCACAACGGTAGAGGTTTGCCTTAAATGTGGTTGACCCAGGGCAGACCTGGGTTTGATCCTTGGCGTCCAATATGGTCCCCCGAACCAGGAATGATTTCTGAGTGCATAGCCAGGAGTAACGCCTGAGCGTCACAACAAATAAACAAACAAAAGGAATGTTTGTTTTTTATTTTTATTTTGTACTCAACTCTGAGAAGCATATATTTAGCTATGTATGTTTGTATTAGCTGAAACCCTTTAGGAAAAAACTATTTTTCCATCCTGGACTCAGTTGAAAGCTTCTATCCTTAGTTTCAGCTTCTTGAGAGGCCTTTGGTTCTAAATGCCCTGTGACCTTTTGCTTCTTGCTTGACCGGGCCATATTGGATGGTCTAACCCAAATTATCACTCTTTTCTTGCTTAAAAGACTTCAGTCAGTAGAGAGCAATTGCTATACGACAAAGTCACCCCAGTAACTATCAGCACACACAGTGACAGCCTCAGCAGTAATGTTTATCCAGCATCTATTCTGCACCAGATATTGTGCTTGATGTTAATGATACAGCAGAGAGAAAACATAGATTAAAACTGTTCTACAACTTAGTGCCTGGTGAGAGAGACAGATTAATTAAATCACAAACACATACACAGTTCTCATAAACTGTGTTCAGGAAAAATTAAGGACTCTTATTAAGCGCATAGAAATACAAGACCTTTGGAGTCAGGTAAGATTTTGCTGAGGAAGTAAAATCTTTTCTGGGGTTGGAAACTTTGGGACCTACGAATCATTCAATTTTGGGGGGTCACCCTAAACCTGTCCAGAGAAGCTCAAGGGCCACTAATGCTTGTGCTGGGGGTCATGTGATGAAAAAGATTAAACTTGAGGCCTTATACCTTCTAGACATGTATTCTACCACTTGCACTATCTTCCTGATCCCATTCTCCATGTTTTTAATTTTTTTTTAAGAATTGAAAAACAGCTATGACAGTCATTACCTAATAATAGGTCTCAATGTTGTTCCTAGGGAGTAATTTCAAAGAAGTTAAGAGTATCCTCCTTACCACACTCTATTCTATTTACAGAAATCCTTGGCTTGGTAAATAGTAGGTACATTGCCTAAAAATCTATGGAATTTCCTACAGTTCCCCAAACAATCAAATCTTTATGTATGTATTTCTTTTACATAAATTTATTTCTGCTCCACTCTCTTTTGGATGGAGAGCTCCCAAACATTATTTAGGGTATTGGGGTCATTTCTATTGGTCTTGGTAGTATGGATCTGATTGTTGAAGGCTTAGCCAGTAATTTGTTGCTACTCAGGCCTGGCAGTACTGGGTATCAAAAGGGCCAAAGAGAGCTTAGCGTTGGTCTTGTTGATTTTTCTTTTCCTTCAAAATACATTTCCAAATTTTCTTTATCTTTAAACTTTCTGATATCTACTTAATTAGTATCTTTTAATCTGATTAAGATTCCTAGACCAATACCATGTTCTCATGACATTATTTCTAGAGCAGTGCTTTTCAACCTTTTTTGTGCAAAGGAACACTTTTTTCATAAAAAAAATCATGAGGCTTTTAGTTTTTCTTCATTGAGGACAATATTTGCCACTGGCTTGTGGTAGATGGCCTTAACTATATTGAGAAAGGTTTCTTTCATTCCCATTTGCTGAGAGTTTTGATCAAGAATGGGTGTTGGACCTTATTAAATGCTTTCTCTGCATCTATTTATATGATCATGTGATTTTTATTTTTCTTGTTGATGTTGTGTATTATTTTGATAGATTTACAGATGTTAAACCATCCTTGCATTTCTGGGATGAAACCTACTTAATTGTAGTGGAGGATCTTCTTAATGAGGTATTGAATCCTATTTTCCAGGATTTTATTGAGGATTTTTGCATCTGCATTCATCAACAATATTGGTCTGTAATTTTCTTTTTGGTAGCATCTCTGTCTAGTTTAGGTATCAAGGTGATGTTGGCTTCATAAAAGCTATTTGGAAGTGTTCCATTTTTTCGATTTCATGAAAGAGTCTTGCCAGGATTGGTAGTAGTTCCTCTTGGAAAGTTTGAAAGAATTCATTAGTGAATCCATCTGGGCCTTGGCTTTTGTTTTTGGGCAGACATTTGATTACCATTTTAATTTTAACTATAGTGATGGGGCTGTTTAGATATGCTACATCTTCTTTATTCAACCGTGGAAGATTATAAGAGTCCAAGAATTTATCTATTTCTTCCAGATTCTCATTGTTAGTGGCATGGAGTTTCTCAAAGTAGTTTCTGATTACCCTTTGAATCTCTGCCATATCAGTAGTGATCTCTCCTTTTTCATTCCTAATACGAGTTATCAAGTTTTTCTCTCTTTCTTTGTTAGTTTTGCCAGTGGTCTATCAATCTTGTTTATTTTTTCGAAGAACCAACTTCTGCTTTCGTTGATCTTTCGGATTGTTTTTTGGGTTTCCACTTCGTTGATTTCTACTTTAAGCTTTGTTATTTCCTTCTGTCTCCCTATTTTTGGATCCTTTCATTGAGCACTTTCTAATTCTATGAGCTGTGTCATTAAGCTATTCAGGTAGGCCCCTTCTTCCTTCCTGATGTGTGCTTGCAAAGCTATAAATTTTTCTTAGTACTGCTTTTGCTGTGTCCCATAAGTTTTGATAGTTTGTGTCTTTATTATCATTTGTTTCCAGGAAAGTTTTGATTTCCTCTTTGATTTCATCTTGAACCCACTGGTTATTCAGTATGAGGCTGTTTAACTTCCAGGTGTTAAAATTTTTCTTCTGTGTCCCTTTGGAATTCACATATAATTTCAGAGCCTTGTGGTAGGCGAAGATAGCCTGCAAAATAACATAGGAAGACAAAAACACAATACAAAAATCTCTTTCTTACACCTATAGTCATTGCAGCACTATTTACCATAGCAAGATTCTGGAAACAACCAAGATACCCTTCAACAGACGAATGGCTAAAGAAACTGTGGTACATATACACAATGGACTATTATGCAACTGCCAGGAGAGATGAAGTCATGAAATTTTCCTATACATGGATGTAAATGGAATCTATTATGCTGAGTGAAATAAGTCAGAGAGAGAGAAGAGAGAGAAAAATGCAGAACGGTCTCACTCATCTATGGGTTTTAAGAAAAATGAAAGACATTCTTGCAATAATAATTTTCAGACACAAAAGAGAGAAGGGTTGGAAGTTACAGCTCACCTCATGAAGCTCACCACAAACAGGGATGAGTTTAGTTAGAGAAATAACTATATTTTGAACTATCCTAATAATGAGAATGTATGAGGAAAATAGAAAGCCTGTCTAGAGTACAGGTGGGGATTGGGTGGGGAGGAGGGAGATTTGGGACATTGATGATGGAAATGTTGCACAGTGATGGGTGATGTTCTTTACATGACTGAAACCAAAAACAATCATGTATGTAATCATGTGTTTAAATAAAATATATAAAAAATTATGAGGCACACCACCATTAGAAAATGCTAAAAATATTTAACTCTGTGCCTTTATTAACTCCATAGAAAATAATTCTCTTGAATAGGAATCAAATAAACAGAAAGAAAGTATTTTATAATTACTTTATTATTTTATAATTGTTCATATTTTTGTTTACTTACTCAGTTCAAAACCTGGGCCTGTTTGGCTGAACACAAAACTGATATTCTGGCAGCTTTCAAAAAAAGACATACATGTAGCTCTTCGTCAACAGCTCTCAGACTCTCTCTGTCTTTAGTTTTGATAGTCCGTAATATGCACTTCGGCTCGCAAATAGACCAATCATGCCAAAGCTGCATGTTATGGATAAAATTGTATGAAATTTTCCATAGCACACCAGTCAATATCTCACGGCTCACTAGTGTGCTGCGGCACAGTGGTTGAAAGATGATGTTAGAGTAACTGTAATGAAGTTTCTTAGTTTTCTTGTAGCCTCCATATTCAACCAGAACAATTACCATGCCATGCCTATGTTGGTTTTGCAAACACTGGCACAATTTTGGTTAACAAGATGATGAAGACACCTTACTTGCTTCTGATGCTCCTGGATCTCAACAATCGTTCTATCGAATTATTGTTAACTGTTTAAGCTTCATTACTTCAGGTGGTCACACACAGACACACACAGTGGAGAAAGATCCTAGATGCAATTTTAAAACAGCAGCTATTTTAAAAGAAAACATCTTCCTTGATTAAAAGAAAACTAAATATTTTGCCACAAACAAGTATGTTTTTTGTTTTATTTGGCAAACTTCTGGCTCTGTGCTCAGGGATAACTCTTCGTGGAGCCTGAGTAATATATTGACTATTGGGGATCCAACCTGGGTCAGCCATGTGCAAGGCAAGCACTCTACCTACTATACTATATCTCTGATCTGAATCCTAAGGGTTTTATCTTTATTGGCTTAAGAGAGGATCTTAAAGTGAGAGCTATTGATGTTGACCATAGGTTCATGCATTTACATGGGAGTAAGGAGTCTGCCCAAAGGAAATTAGGTTCATCCCTCATCTGATAATGGGAGTGAAAGTACACAAAATGCTTCTTCATCTATGAGGAAAAGAGTGCTGGTGTAGGTGAACAGTGCTACATTTGTGTAGGATGCTTTGGAACTGGGCATCATGGGTTCTGTTGCTCTGGGACTTAGATAAACATGCCTGATTTCAAGACCTAGAGTTATGAGAATCCTCCTATATTATCATGAAAACTAATTTTGACCTGGAACTGAATTGATATTAACCTATTAATAGTGAGGTCCAGAGGACTATAGAAAAGATATTTTTTTCTATGTATTGCAGGTGAGTGGACTGTGAATCACTAGCCAAGTGATTCTAAGGAATAGCCAGTAAAGTACTGATCTCCCTGAACACAAGTGGTTCCATATAAAATAAACCCATTGGGGTCCTAATTAGATTGGGATGAAACCCCACAGAAGATTGAAAGTCCTGTATTAGAATCTATAGAGATAATTTTAATATGGTTGACAAGAAGACCTAATTTTTGTAAATAAGTATCTAGTTCATATCAGGATGCTATGATTTTTGTACATTTTTCCTTTGTGGTCCACTGCACTCTGGTTACAAGCCATCAGAAATGTGGAGTGTACAGAAATCTATCCATACAAATCTAACTGGAAATTCCAACATCTGCTTTTTTACTCATTCATAATTTGTCAAGAGTACAAGTGCTTCTCTTAATAATTTACAAACACATTTTTTGCAGCAACACTGATGAGCAGAAAAGCATGTAATGTTTTAAACTTTCATTTATGTCCTTCAAGTTTGAATGAAAAGACTTGACTCTCATGTCATGAACTTGCCCAAGTTCATGAGCCACTTGATAGAAAGATACTGTCCAGACAAAAGCAACCATATTTATATAGGGTAGAAATAAGTACAAGGAAAGAGAACACAGAAGCTGTACAGAAAGTTCAAGGAGTTTCTAGACACAGTAACAAATTATAGAAGAAAAGCATTGCTAAATGAATTGTCCCTAATGCCTAGTATATCAAAGTAATTATGGGCAATGAGACAAAACATGAATATTAGAATTAGTTTAGTAATAGCTAATATAATAATAATAGCTGGTATGTATTATGATTCTAAATCTATACACTTTACATTTTTTATTTTACTGAATTTTATAAAATTAGCAAGACTAAGAAATATTCTAGGTTCCACAGTGAGTATGTGAAGAAAGATTCAAACTCAGATTCTGTTTCTGAACAAAGTTTTGGTCACTCTATTTTATGCTAGAAAAGTCAACACTTCCTAAAGGGAAGGAATAAGGTAAACTGAAAGATGCTATAAATGAAGCTTTTAAATGAATAAAGAGTTACCCACTCTTTGTTTTATTTTAAAAGAAAAATGATGGCCAGGTCTATTTTTTTGTTTCTGTGGCACTAATGTGAATGGTATTTTTAATTTTTTTATTAATATTTTTATTTAAACACCTTGATTACAAAGATGAATGTAGTTGGGTTTCAGTCATGTGAAGAATACTCCCCTTCACCAGTGCAACATTCCCATCACCATTGTCCCAAGTCTCCCTCCTCCCCACCCCACCCTACCCCACAGAATGAGGGAAATAGAAAGCCTGTCTAGAGTACAGGGTGGGTGGGGAACAGCTCTACTTTTTGAAGGATAGAGCCAAGAAGTCAAGAGAAGCCACTGCCAAAGGGCACTGGGAAATCCAGCATTAATTTTCATGCTCTGACTACCTTTTTTGATGTAAATAAGGTAGCCAGAGACACTAAATGCTTTGCCTTCTTGCCCAAAGTCAATGAAGATACAAGCCACTGCTAAGGAACATTGGGAAATCCAACAATGGTTATCATACTTTGGCTATCTTACTTGAGTGAGGTAGCCAGAGACCCTAAATGTTTTACCTTGAAGTCCAGAGACACTAAAAGTTTTGCCTAAAGTTTGTACAAGTGATATCAAATCAGTCTATATTATTAGCAACTGTGAATGCTATTGCTTTAGTCTAAAGATTAGTATTGTTAGAATGAACTAAATCTAGCTTAAGCATCTTGAATTTATTTCCTAAATGCCAATTAGTAACAGCAACTATGATTGGACATATTTGAGGAGTTCTGTTAGTCTACGTTACAATGATAGAAGAATCCTAAAACTGGGCAGCAGGGAGCCAGAGGAAAAAAAAAAAGTATTCACATACCTTTTCTAGTGGCCAGCATTGGTTTCAACTCTGGCACCGCATATATTCCCCCACGCACCACAAAGATTGGTCTCTGAGCACTGCTGTGTTGCCTTATAACAAAATAAATGAAAAAATGTAGCAAGACCTATAACTCATAAAACTGATATCCTGTTGAGTATTTTTCCCTATATTGTTGGGGAAGGAAAGATATTTTCTTCCCTGTAACCTTATTTAGGAAAAAAAGGTTGAAATTAAGGGATATTGAGAACTTTATTTCCATTTAAGAAAAGATCATGATCATGGCCACACTCCAAAGTATTCAGCTCTTCCATTAGAAAGCAATTTGATCTTAGACAATTGATTTGATCTCTCAGGCTTTGTTTCCATGAATCTAAAATCAGACGATTCCCTAATTTATAGAGATTTTTTTTAATAGAGGTTAGAAGATTAAAAACTGATCAAAATAGGTTTGTTCTTGGTTTTTCATCATTGGTATTAGCTAAATGCTTTTGGTCAAATATATCTGGTTTCAGCTTTGGAATCCTTTTTAATTGCAGTAACTAGCTTATTGATATTGTGAGCTCTTTGATGTTTATTGTCATAAATGTATATTTAATATAAAAAGTAGCTTTCTTCTGAATTTCTAAAAGAATTAAGAGTTTCTATCTAGAGAGTTTAGAATGGGGCAGATACATGCAATTTATATATATTTAGGTGATTTGTTTAGGAACTAACATCTTTACATGAAACACACTTAGGTTGAGAACCGTGCAAGTCAATTAACATGAGGCACAATGAATGAGGCACATTAGTGTGTTTATTTGCTCATTATTCACAACAGTCACTACTATTATGTATTTCACCTTTGGAATATACACCCAAACTACTTATTACATAATGCTATTTGATGGATTTTCAAATTTATTATAATTGTATTCATCTATTTTTGAATACTCTTCTAATGCAATACCATTATATTCAAGATATAGTAATATTGAGTAAACAAAAATCTTACAAAATTTTGCCATATCTAGGTAATTATTCTTAGCATATTTGGAAGCTTCATTGTGGAAAGAACATGGATATATGGATATATTTTTATTTTATTTTCATATATATTTACATAAATATGACCTCAAGACTTTCATTACTTTGTGACTTCCTTTTCAATAATGTGATACATCACCCTTTCTTTAAGTATATGAATCCATTACCTTTTTATAATGAGTGAGTATCATACTGTGGATATTCCCCATAATTTATTTATAAAGGATCATTTATGGTTTTTGCTGTGAGCTGTTAGAGGGCAATTAAAAACTCCTTATCTCTTTTATTCCTATATCTGGTGAAGTAAAGTACTATTGAACCCATTTTGAAGATGAGTTCATTGGAGGCCTCAGTGACTTTATAATTTCTCCAGATGAATATTAGAGTGCAAAGTGGAATTCAGCACACATCTTTCTGATTCTATACTTCAAGTTCCTGAAAGTTTAGAGCAGACAGCAAAACTGTACTCAGAGCGACATGGAAAGATTGTAGGTAGGGTATGAGTTGAGAACTTATGCCTGGGGAAAATGAGGTTCAATAAGTGGGAAAAATTTGCAGGTTTCTAGTGGAATTTAAAAGGAGTCTATAATTTTTTCCTGCATGGAAATCCTAGTAGAAATCACAGTATTAAATCAAACATGGACATGTACTTGTCTAGGTATGTAGAGATTTTATTCTTTGAAGACTATACTGTTGTTTGTGAAGCATAATTACGGATCACAAAACAATACCTTATAAAAGAGAAAAGCTGTATTTATAAAACATATTAAATAATAATTTAAGTACTTTGATAAATGACTTATAGGGAAAGTTGGATCTTAATCAGCCTGGAAAGGTCAACATTAGTTTGTAACAGAATAAGAGGAAAAAAAGCATAACAATTTCTCTGGGATTAAATGAGTCTCATTGTGAGGAAGGGTCAGAATTCTGACTGACTTCTGAGAGAATAGAAATCTTCAGCTCTCATTCTCTTTGGCACAAAAACTCATTCTTTGCTTGGAATTCTGAAATGCAAACAAACGTGTAACTTCCACATTTACAACCTCTAAAAAGGATTATGAATATTCAACTTTGCTCATGAATCATTATGCATCTTAAATGACATTTAAAAAATGAGCTTTAGGACTAATATTCAAACTTAAAGAATGGGAACAGCAGCAAACATGGATAATAATTTCTGCCCCTCCCATTTTTTTAAATAAATCTTAGCAGAAAATATATTTCAAAAACTTGTGGCATCACATTGGCTGCAAATTAATCCCAGAATTTCCCTTTGTAATGTTTTACTGGGAAGGGTTATTTTACCACATTGTCTTTCTGCCTTTTCTAACCCTCTATTGTACCTCCAATAACTCCCTTGGCAGCCACGAGCCATATATCAGATGCTTGACAATCGCCTGGAAAAGATGACTCAGGAATTAAGCCTTAAATGCCACTTTCTTCTCTCCGTAGATGAGGTAAACTTTGCCAGAAAGCCTGGACTTCGGAAACATACCTGTGTTTCATCTCAGCTTCTTACGGAGTTGGCCAGAGAAATGAGAAGTGTTGTCCCCTTCATCAATAATGATAATGTAGTCAATGCCTAGGACGATGGGAGGCAGGAAGGCAGAGGGAGGCAGGGTGTTATTCAGACAGATCTTTGAATTTGGGTGTTGACTGCATTTTTAGGTTTTGTTTTCACCCAGGTAAGCTGCCAAATGTTAAAGACTGCATTTTTAGGTTTTGTTTTCACCCAGGTAAGCTGCCAAATGTTAAAGACTGCCAAGCAAATGGCCAATATTTAGAGGTAGCCCATGCTGACTACAACTATTGTAAGATCTTACTGAGTTCTTTAGAATGCAATTAGAGAAACATGTAGAAATTCAAATAATTGCTAAGATTTATAATAAATCCTGTCGAACTTTTTTTTTGTGGCTGTCATATTTTCTATTTTCCCCATCATTTTCATTAAATATATCTTTTTTATTAACATCTTTACTTATACAATTTGATTAGAAACATGAATGTAGTTGGGTTGCAGTCATATAAAGAACACCCCCCCTTCACCAGTGTGACATTCCCAATTATTATTGCCCCAAATCTCGCACCTCCCTACACACACACCCTGCCTATATTTGAGACAAGCTTTCCACTTCTGTCATTCATTCACATTGTTATGTTAGTTGTCAGTGGAGTTATTTCTCTAACTGCACTCACCACTCTTTGTGGTGAGCTTCCTATCATGGACAGACCTTCCAGCCCTCACCTCTATTGTCTCTGAGAAATATTATAACAATTTTCCTTTATTTTTCTTAAAACCCATAGGTGAGTGTTACTATTCCATGTCTATCTCTCTCTTTCTGACTTATTTTACTCAGCATAATAGATCCCATGTACATCCATGTATAGGAAAATTTCATGACTACTTTCCTGTTCATTTTTCCTCAGCTCTCATCCATCACATCTCTATGTATTGTTGCTTCTGCCTCTTTTGTGGTCACGTGGATAAGGTATTAAACTTCAACTTAAGATATTCTAGATCATAACAGACTATGGTCATGAGTCTAAATGAATGAAGTTCTTATTTTATTCACTGTCAACAATTGCTGAGACTGCTATTTACCAGGAACTTTATTAATGAGAGAGAGAGAGGGGGGAGAGAGAGAGGGAGAGAGAGAGAGAAAGAGAGAGAGAGTAATGACCATGCCTGTGAAAAGAATGTCAAGATGCCAGGGAAGTATAGAGAAAGTTTTGCTGAGGGGCTGAGGGAAGATTTCCCGGAGATAATAATGGAAGCTCAGCAATAGTTTTCAAGAATAAGGAGGTCATTCAAAGCATCTTTAGATGTAGATGATGACCTCTACTTATATTTTGTGTTATGTTCTGATGAGTATTTATTTATACTGCTACTTTGAAAATAGCAAAAGGAACACAAAATTGTCAATATTCATCCTTGTCGATATCCTGTTGTATTTATTGTATGCAATGCTGTATAAACTGTATACAATTCTCACTCAAAATTACCTTCTACAATTGCCTGACATGAGGTTAACCCTTGGCACTGCATCTAGTTACTCTGAGTACCACCAGAAATCACTCTTGAGCACAGAGCTAGGAATAGCCTTTGAGAAGTGCTGTTTATGCCTCCCACTTGAGAGAAGTTCCCTTCCTTCCAGATATCCACTATAACGTTTAAAAATATGTAACTTAGATATGTGTGCATATTTGAAAAATATGTGGAGATAATTTGCGTGTCAGTTTTTTAAATTGCATAAAACATATTGCTCAATAGGATATTTATTCTTCCTTATTTCAGGAAACACTTTGATATTTAAAACTGGATTAAAAGCAAAATATGCAAATATCACTTAACATCATTGAAGAGGGGCTCGAGAGAGAGTACAGTGGGTAAGGTTTTACATAGCTTGCACATAGCTGACAGGGTTCAATTCCCTTGTATATAGTTGACCCAGCTTCATTCCCCAGCACACCCCCATATGGTTCCTGAACCCTGTCAGGAGAAATTCTTGATAACAGAGCCAAGGCTAAATCCTGAGCTCTACTGGTCATGTCACTCCTTCAAAAAATAATTTAAATAATAAAATCAGTAAAAACTTTTATGGTTGAACATATTCTCTTTCATTGTGACATATAATTTAATTGTATGGCTCTGCCACAATATGTTTAATCTGTTGTATTTATTGCTGAAATTTTAGCATGTTTTGGCTTTTGCTTATCATGAATAATACTATGAACACTTTCAAACATAACTAGTGCCAATGAAATCATGATTCCCATTGTTTTCTATAATAGATATTATCATTATTTTAGTTTTATTACTATGGTTTTCTTTGACTTTCTTTGAGGATTAATAAAGAATATTGTTATACTAGAGAAAATTCAGATGCCATAACCTTAGAGTAAAAGAAGTCAGATATAATATCCATAATTCATTCTATAATTATATAAAGCTCTAAGACTGTAGTTAATATTGGAAAATAAGAATTTATAAGAAGTGCCATGCTTATAGGAAGTGTATGAGAAAGAACATCCTGGCTTTCTAGGAGTTTAATAAGACCCTTTGCCTTGTAGTTGATGGTGATAACTTAAAGAATGATACACTAATAATTTGTGAGACACCTTACCTCTAGCACCACCTCACTGGCCCCAGAACATTTTGAGATGTTGGTGGAGGAAATCAAGTTGGTTTGGTCTTTCATTTTCTGTTTTGCTCCTTTTATCTCAGAGTAGCAGCTCAATCAGCTTATAAGTAGAGAGAGCAATGAGAACACACACACACACACACACACACACACACACACACACACACACATATACACACACATGTTACCAAAAATTATTTCTACAGCAAAGAGAACATGGGCTTAGAAAAGATACAATGAGTGCATGGTTTCAACTAAAAAAAATCACAGAAAATGGAGATTATTACTACGACCCTCCATACCAACCTAACCTACAGAGAAACCTAGACTTCTTTCAAGTTTAAAGAGGTACCCCAAATTTTTCTATTGGTGGAGTGTCAAAGTCACAGGAAACTATAACATTTTCCTCAAATGGTAATGAGTCTCTTTGTAGTGTCACTGAAAACTGTGTGTGTGTGTGTGTGTGTTTGTGTGTGTGTGTGTGTGTAAAATGACAGAGTGGAACTCCTGCTGAGTAGAGTTCTTAACAATAACAAGGTTCTTGGCAATAACAAGGTGCTTGCTGCTTTCGACTTACCTCTGTTAGAGGAGAGTATGAGAAAACTAAAGACAAGGCTTAATAAAAGGTAGAGTATTTATAATACAAATATGCCCAAGTTTCAGTAGAAAATTATTCACCATATTATGGCATGTTTGATATGTTTCTTAATGCACAAACTAAATGCTTAGCAAACTAGTATATCGATATATTGGAATAATACTTTATAACAAGAAGAAATATAAAGTACTGTTGATCTTTCTCCATGAAAAAAGTCAATCAAAAAGGAACATATATGGTAAAAATCCAACTTATTACACTCTTATTTTTTTTTTTTTTTTTTTTTTTTGGTTTTTGGGTCACACCCGGCTGTGCTCAGGAGTTACTCCTGGCTGTCTGCTCAGAAATAGCTCCTGGCAGGCACGGGGGACCATATGGGACACCGGGATTCGAACCAACTACCTTTGGTCCTGGATGGGCTGCTTGCAAGGCAAACACCGCTGTGCTATCTCTCCGGGCCCCTTATTACACTCTTAAAATTATAACATGGTGATCTGGTAAGAGACTATAAGATTGTAAGATTATTAGTGAATGGGAGGAGTGAGTTTGGCTGTAATTGGACATAAAGGACTACTCTTTTAGTGATGAAAATGTTCCATCACCTTGACTGTATCAATAAAGTAACTTGGTTATGATATTACATGATAGTTTTTCAAAATGTAATCTTCGTGAAGAAGCACAATTCTATATTGTTACATATGTTACCTATGAAGCTATAAATATTGCAAAATTCTAAGAATAGTAAGACCAGAAAGTGAATGAAGCATGAGTAAGAATATGAGATCACAAATTAGAATATCAAAAGGGTTAAATAAAGTATTAAAGTTAATAGAACACTAAAAACATGCTCATTTACTTTATTTTAATAAAAGGAAAATAAAAATAAATAAGGTATTTATTTCTTTTTTTTTGTTTTTTGGACCACACCCGTTTGATGCTCAGGGGTTACTCCTGGCTAAGCGCTCAGAAATTGCCTCTAGCTTGGGGGGACCATATGGGACGCCAGGGGATCGAACCGGGGTCACGATCTTTTCTTGGCTAGTGCTTGCAAGGCAGACACCTTACCTCTAGCGCCACCTCACCAGCCAAGGTATCTATTTTTAACCATAGAAATATTGTACCCATAAAAATAACAACAGCCACAACAACAGAAATATCTCAAAATAAGAAAACTGTGAAGAAATCCACACACAAATGCTCATTTTCCCAGCTTTTTGAAAGATTTAATCATCCCATACTCAAATGAAAAATTCAGCTGTATTTACTTACACACCATTTCTAAGATGCAATCATATAAAAATCAAAGTTCCATTAGATGAAGAAAGAAGTAGAGAAGGGCAAAATTATTATTGATTTTCCCTTTATATTATCTATGATTATATATAATGATGTGTCTTGCTACTGAAGAATGGAAAACAAGCTTAATGAAAAAGGTAAAAGCAAATATTGCTCTAGGCTCAGTTTCACCATATAAATATTTAGAAAATCTCAACTTGTATCAATATTTCAAGAAAATAATAAGAAAATAACTGAACACTCAATAATTTATCTTAGATTCCCCTTGAAAATTGAGGTCATAGGGCAAACTGCTATTCTGAAATCTGGAGAAGCAGGTGAATATAGAGACAGATATGATCAGTTTATTTGGAGCCAAAGCTCCTAAAGACAGAGTGGTAGAAACAATGGTGGAAAATGAATTTTCATCAATTGCTTCAGGATAAGGGTAGATTAGTCTGAGAGTAAGAAACACCTGGGACCCTGTTTGGGGAGGTTCTGTACTTTTAAGAGCTTCACTTTTAGAAACCTTACCAAATTCTCACAGTGAAGATCACAGAAAAAAATTCCTTACTGTTTGTGGCTGAATGAGAGAAAATAATCATTTTGGCATATGCCCAGAGTTCTCTTCATGACAATACCAAATGAAAAGACCTTTCTAGAGAATTACATCTGATCAGGAGATGAAGGTAAGGAACTAACTCTACAACCCTCTAGCCTTGTCACATCTAACAGGAAAAACTCTGAAAATGTTTGGGAAGATCACAGTCCAGAGATATAAAGCTACTAAAAATCTGAGACCTATTCACTAAATGCCTATCCTTCCCCCCACATCCAACCATCACAATAAGGCTCCTTCCAGTATAACCAGGATGGATTACAGCTGAAATAGTTGCAAGGTTTAAACTCTATTTAAGGAATTTTTAAATGAGGACACCAGAGTATTTGAGGCTTCTGGCACATACAGCTTACAGCAAACATTAAATATCATCAAACTCCTGGTCATATTAGCATGAACTTCTCACTAGAGGCCTATTTACCTGAATTCTGAGTAAGGACATCACATTAATACTCAGCAACTAAAAAAACAAAGCAAAGCCTTACTGCAGCTCAAGGGAAAGAAAAGCAAAACAAAAGTATAAAAGAGACAAAGCTAATTTTGGAATAATATTCATTGAAAGAATATGTTGGGGACTGACTTGTTTGAGGACATTTTGCTGTTCCTTCTGCCATAGCCCAGTTTTTCACCTAAAAGCAATATGCAGTCTTGCTGTAAATCTCTGAGCTAAGAGAAAAGAATGTAGCTGCAGGACTTAATTTAGCTATAAGCCCGGAGGAGAGAAAAAACCGCCTGGTCCAGTTATCAGAAACTAGGCCCCATTCCTTAAGACCACATTCCGGAGTAATTTAGGCTGTTATCAATAAGTATATGCTATATTGTCTGTTCAAGATCACTAGGCAAGCACATATTGCACCATTTCCTGATAGTCAAGCAATTAGGAATGCAGCTAGAAGGACACTAGAAGTTTCCATTGAAACAGCACGTTCAGTATAGCCTAAAGGTCATCCAGCCCTAGCCCACTGCCCACTTCCTTATGAGCCTTCGCGCCAAAAGTATGATTGACAACACCTTGTACTGCCCCCTTCTCCTTCACTATAAAAGAAGGGGTTACACCTCAATAAATGTCTTTGAGCAGTGAGACGCTGCCTTGGATCTTTTATTATTAACCTCTCTCAGATTTTTTACAGGTGTGGTTGTTCTTCTACTCAGCAAAATAGGAGTGCAGTCGTCTGAGAAGCCTTCCCAGCTAATTCCTGCTGGCCGGGTCCCCCCTGGGGGGTTTCTGGACCCTGCATTTTGGCGCCCAACGCTGGGCTCGAAGATCACCGCCACACTCCGAACGACTACAGGTCGGCGAGTCTAGAGCTCCTTCGTAAATCGCGGAAATTACCTCATCAGGGTAAGCGTTGAAACGAGTTAGCCTTAATCAAATATTTAAACTGCAGTTTTTCCAGTCGTTCCGATCGCCGCCCCTGATTGGCTTTTGGGGCTTAACCCATAGGATACGCTACCATGGGTAATTCTTTGAGTACTGAACTTAAATTCATTAAATATATACAGTCTGAGTTGAAAGCCAGACATATAGAGGTTACCAAAAAAGATATTTGTAATTTCTTAATATTTGTTCATGATGTTTGCCAAAAATCTAGTGTTCCTGGGCTCCCTCTCGCTCTAACTCTGTCTCTCAGTTTCCTTCCTCTTCTGACCCTTCATCTTTACTTCTGCCGCTGCACCCTCTGTGCAAAATCCTAAACAGCCCTTCACTTCCCTAGCTTCAGCTCCGTCCCTGTTCCACCAACTCCCCTCCTTAACCAGCAATTGCAACAATACAAAGCCTTTAATTGGAAAAGCCTCACAGCTGTTTCAAGCCGTGTTGGCACAGTGTACATTTTCCAAACCCTAGCTTGTCAGCAGCTCTGTACCTGAGTCACTCTCCAAAGTCTGTGTCACAGCAACAGGAAAATAACAGCAATAAACACCCTTGTTCATGCCTCTCAAAAATTTTAAAGTAAGGTCATAATTCTGTTACTTGTAATAACAAATTATCAGTAAACAAAAAACCTTTTCGTGCTTTAAAACTTAAACAAACACACAAATATTAAAATTTAAGTCTTTTTTAAAATTATTTTTAATCTTAAAAGTATATGAAGTTTGTAAAATAGTTCATGTCATGGGCATTTTTTAGTAGCTTAGGCTCCTTAATCTGCATTTAAATATTTCTTATATTTTGTCTTTTTAATTGCTCTTTCCTTCCCATGTTTGCCATTCAAATCTAATAGTTAAATAACATTTTGTAACATTTTTAACTTTGTTTTTAAGAACCTCTGCATTGGGAAAAAAAGCAAAACTCCTTTGTTAAAATTACTGCACATGTTTAGAAAGTTAATTTTTTAAGAACTAAAATAATACAAGTGAGCAAAATAAGTTGGTCAGCTTTCCTTAACAATAATGTATAAACATTCCAAAACTCTAAGCTAAGCCTAAGCTCTTTTGAATGCATATAAATATAGCAAAATAGCATTGCCATTTGAAAAACTTAAACCAAATAATCTAAACCTTAAAAGTGGTTAGGCAGTTCAAATAGTGGCATAAAAGCCATTTCAATAACAAAAACAATATGATAACTAGTTAAATAAATTTGTTCATAAATTATTGTTCATAAACTTAAACCTTAAGTAGCTTTATTTCTTTTCTTAATTTCAAGCTTAATTTTAAACTCAAAGGTAAGTACAAATAATTTTGCATTTTCCAAGTTTAATCTTAAGTTGTCTCTGTTCATGTTGTGGTTAGCCCTTTTTAAAATAATATTGTTAATTAGTATCATAAAAGTAACTAAATTTTATAAGCAAATTAACAAGTATTAAAAATAATTTTGGTCTTAAGCTCTAGGTGTGTAAATGCATCAAATGTCTTTAACTATATTTATAATGTCTAAACATTTTGTCAATTTGGTATCTAATATTTTTTACAAATTATTCACTTTAAGTCTTCAAAGTAAAAACAGTTGTTTTTTAAAGTCAGTTTTTTATACCTTTAATAATCATAGTTCATACTCTTGTGTTTAATCATAAAAATTTTAACACTTTATTACAGCTGTCTTACTATTCTACTGTAAAACCAATTTATAACAAACCTGTTCCTTTACAGCAAATGATATCATACTTCAGAGTGCAGACTCCTTCTACAGTGCTCACTAAGCAATTTACTTAACAAAATTTTAACTGCTAACATTTTACTTTATGTTTTCAACTTTAAATTACAATTGTTTTAAAAATGTTTTGTGTTAAAGCTAAACCTTAAAATTTATTTTCAGCAGTTCCACTCCAGCTACGTTAACAATTTTTTTACAAACATGCCGGCTAAATATTTAAAAGCGCTTGTCAATTTTTCCAATGCAAATTTTGAATAAGTCCTCTTGTCTGTTCATGTGTGTGTGTTATGCGTGAAAGTGGCCACAATGTTGTGTTTCGTGTTTGTTCTGTCTGTCTATTTGTTATTTTTGCATTTCATATAAATACAATTTTTAAAGCCTTATCCATTTTTAAAATTTCAATTAATTTTTTACCTGGCTTAGTCTCGTCATCTAACAAACTGTGAAATCCTGCCAAAAATCCTGTGCTAAGCTAGCTTTGTTCTATCAGCATGGCAAAAAAGGTAGGGGATGGTAAACCCCAAAAAATTTCTCAAATGGCCATCAGGAATAACTTTTTCCTGGAGAATTTCTGGACTTTGCAATCCCCAGTTTTTTCTGCTGTGTGTAGTTAAGGCCAATACTATAAGGCCAAATGTGGCTAGAAAAAGAAGCATCTAGCTTTAAAATAATAACTAAGAAGTTTAAAAAAAAAAAAAAAAAAAAAAAATCATTTAAGTTCAGTTTAAAGGCTTTTGAACAATTGGCTATCATTAATTATAAGATTTTTTAAAAGTGCTAAAGTCTGGCAAAAGTCAGAAGGCATTTCTGTGGCATTCAAAAATAATCATTTTACCTCCTGCCAAGTTGTTTTCTTATAGACCTCCTACAGCTTCCTGCAGTCCTATCTTCACCCACTGCTAGCCCACCATTCCTATCCGGACCTGTTTCTAACTGACTCTGCCTAAAGGAAATGCTGAATGGTACTCTGCCTGGCTGCCACCAACCACCCCCTTCGAACCAAGGCTTCATTAATTTGTTTGCTCCACTTCACTCCCTTGCAAGACAATGGCAACACCTCTGGTTCCTTCCCTTCCCCTTTTATGGTGCCGCATACATAGCCAAACCCCTCCCACGCATCCCCTAACCCATCCTGGAAGTAGCCCTTTGTGCCCTCACCATGGGTGCTAAGGAAGAGTGAGCCACCCCCAATCAATTTTGCCACAACCTGGCCCATTCACCCATTCCCCAGGACACACTGGCTATGTCAGCTCAACCTCTCCCATGCCCTGAGCTCTTCAGGACTCTGCCGGCTTCCCCACCCTTCCAGCCCATGCTGTCCTCGGGACCCCCCCTCCTCTTCTCAGCTCATCCTTGTCATGATCAACGCTTCCGCCCTCCGCCCAGATGCAAACGCCTTCGGTACCTGCTATTCACCCACCTCAAACCTCATCCTACAGCTGGTCAACGCCTCCACCATCACCGACCCTGCCTGCTTTGGCAACCTCCTGCCTGTCTCTAACCCCTTCGCTCTGCAATCCAGCCCCAAGCCTCACTTCAGCATCACCTTGGAACAGATGGTGAAACTTATACTTTGCCTTTTGGTACCCAATATGATTCCCCCTATTGAAAATTGTAATCAAATTCTTGTCATTAATTCCTCCTTTCAGTTCATAATTGCCCCCAATTTAACGTTTCTTGCCTGTTTTACTGGTTTATCTCCCCCCATTGTTTCACATTTGTTTTTTCAGTCCTAAAACTACTGTGTTTTCATTGTTTTAATGCCTAACTTACCTGTCAAACCTGCTCTCACCCTAGCCTTAATCATAGGCCTGGGTGCTACCGCTGTAAGCACAATAATTTATTCATTGGTTCATACTCTAAAATCTGTCAATGCCTTAAGTATAACTGTTGTTAATAATGTTTACAAACTTAAACTAAGTTTACAACACTTACAGCACATTGTTAAATCCCTAGCAAAGATAGTGCAGCAAAACCACCATGCCTTAATTTGGTTTCCTTTTTTTTTGAAGAAAGGGGGAGTCTGTGTAGCCCTTAAGGAACAATGTTGTATTTTTAAAGACAAAACAGGTTTAGTTAGAGATAGCGTTCAACATATTGGTGATGGTATAAAAGATTTTGAAAAACATTTCGATGAAGAACAAGGTTGGTACCAGGATTGGTTTTTCTCTTCCCCTTGGTTCCACACAATCTTGTCCACCGTTGTGGGCCCTCTTATTAGCCTCATGCTGCTCTTTTCTCTTGGCCCATGGATTTTCCGCAAAATTACTGCCTTTATTAAAAACCAGGTAGATGAAAAGGCAAAAACCTCTATTCAGGTTAACTACCAGCGTCTAACCCCGCGTGACTCCTGTGAAAACTTGGCTTTAGTCACCAAGCCGCCTTTCCAGCCACTAAGTTTCCAGGAGATAGAGCGCATAGCTAACAGACGGAGCTCGCTCCGGCACTTGTGCTCTCGGCTGTGGAGACACCTACGACGGGATTAGCAAGGTCCCAGTTAGGGCACGGCCCTAAAAGGCTACAACGCATAATTCGGATCTCTGCGCGCACCCACGGCGCTTGTAGCCACCTGTTAAATGCGGCTTTGGCCGTGTCCGACCTGGTCAAACCTTGTATGCCTAAGACACGGTTCTTCCACCCGCTCACGACTTTCCTTCTTTTATTAGAAGAGAAAGGGGGAGATGTTGGGGACTGACTTGTTTGAGGACATTTTGCTGTTCCTTCTGCCATAGCCCAGTTTTTCACCTAAAAGCAATATGCAGTCTTGCTGTAAATCTCTGAGCTAAGAGAAAAGAATGTAGCTGCAGGACTTAATTTAGCTATAAGCCCGGAGGAGAGAAAAAACCGCCTGGTCCAGTTATCAGAAACTAGGCCCCATTCCTTAAGACCACATTCCGGAGTAATTTAGGCTGTTATCAATAAGTATATGCTATATTGTCTGTTCAAGATCACTAGGCAAGCACATATTGCACCATTTCCTGATAGTCAAGCAATTAGGAATGCAGCTAGAAGGACACTAGAAGTTTCCATTGAAACAGCACGTTCAGTATAGCCTAAAGGTCCATCCAGCCCTAGCCCACTGCCCACTTCCTTATGAGCCTTCGCAGCCAAAAGTATGATTGACAACACCTTGTACTGCCCCCTTCTCCTTCACTATAAAAGAAGGGGTTACACCCTCAATAAATGTCTTTGAGCAGTGAGACGCTGCCTTGGATCTTTTATTATTAACCTCTCTCAGATT
Source organism: Suncus etruscus (assembly GCF_024139225.1). Classification (NCBI taxonomy): domain Eukaryota; kingdom Metazoa; phylum Chordata; class Mammalia; order Eulipotyphla; family Soricidae; genus Suncus; species Suncus etruscus. Next base: position 4,052,359 of record NC_064867.1, read on the forward strand.
TTTTACAGGTGTGGTTGTTCTTCTACTCAGCAAAATAGGAGTGCAGTCGTCTGAGAAGCCTTCCCAGCTAATTCCTGCTGGCCGGGTCCCCCCTGGGGGGTTTCTGGACCCTGCAAGAATATATTTGAACGATCAATATATCTGAAATTATATTCACGTGGAATGCACCACATGCTTTAAGAAAATAATTTTCCTGAGATAATCAAAAACACTTGTGGGGCTGAATAGTTGCTATATAGGATATGCTAGAAAGAAGTTTCAAGGAATATAACTATAAATGGACAAGGTTTTCTCTAAATAAAAACCTGAGGTCAAGTGGTAGTTCAGCATACAATTTACAGATAGGGAAATATTCCAGGATTAGGATATTATGGTCAACTATATGTAAGGATGACAGCATAATTTGTCGACAAAAAAGTAGCTATGAAAACATAGGAGACCCTACTTGCTGATTGTTCAGTGATTGAAAATATTCTAAAAATAAATACTTAAAACTCTGATGATATAACATTTTGGAAAACACACACCAAAAGAAGAAAATAAAGAGGTCTATAGTTGCCAACACATAGGGGTGAAAGTGGGGAGAGAAATAAGTAGAGGAAACTTTTCTTTCCTTTTTTGGACCGTATCTGGCAGTGCTCAATGCTTGCTACTAGCATTGCATAGTGTTGGAACCAAATCAGCGTTGATTGCAGGCAAGACAATCCCCTTACCTGCTGCATTATCTTTCAGCTCCTGAAACAGGGGTATTTTAAGAATATATTACTGTTCTGCAAAATAGAAACGAGATTACACATTTGTCAAAGTCCACTGAACTTCCTTTATAGCACACAGTGAAACAATCATCTAAAATGTTAAGGTCCTCAGGATAGAATGTTAGATCTGTGGCAAGATAATCTGATTGTTTTTACAATTTATAAAGCAATTTACTGGGGAGAAGGTGAAAGGTTTTTACGCAAGCAATTGGAAAATAGTGGAGTCTGTATGACTAAATGCTACAGGGAACTATGCAAAAGTACTGTAACCTTTGTTAGTCAAGGTGATTCTCACAAGAATCAAAGTGATATGTGCATAAATCTTGTGTGTCTGGGGCCGGGCGGTGGCGCTGGAGGTAAGGTGCCTGCCTTGCCTGCGCTAGCCTAGGACGGACTGCGGTTCGATCCCCCGGTGTCCCATATGGTCCCCCAAGAAGCCAGGAGCAACTTCTGAGCGCATAGCCAGGAGTAACCCCTGAGCGTCACAGGGTGTGGCCCAAAAACCAAAAAAAAAAAAAAAAAAATCTTGTGTGTATATATACATTAAGAAATGATCATTGGGGCCGGGTGGTGGTGCTAAAGGTAAGGTGCCCTGCCTTGCCTGCGCTAGCCCTTGGATAGACTGCGGTTCGATCCCCTGGTGTCCCATATGGTCCCCCAAGCCAGAGGCAACTTCTGAGCACATAGCCAGGAGTAACCCCTGAGCGTTACCGGGTGTGGCCCAAAAACCAAAAAAAAAGAAAAAAAAAGAAAAAAAAAAGAAATGATCAGTTTTATAAAATTATAGTATATTATAGAATATGGTGGGAGTCAATTTTCATTGTTGATTTAGTGTGTAAGAGGAGTTGGGGGCAGCACATCTAATGATCCAATAAACTAAGTTTGGAGAATTTAGTAAGAACTCAGTTTAATTTAATGTCAATACAGATAGTTGCTTGTCAAAATATGTGCATATATGTGATTGAGGTGATATGCACAGAAATATATATATATAAACGGGTGATATAACGCACTATTTATACTTATATACTTTTATAGTTTTTGGGCCACACCAAGCAGTGCTTAGAGTTTAGTTCTGACTTTGTGCTCAAAGATCACTACTAGTAGGCTTGAAAAATAAAATGGGGGTGCCAGAGATTGAAACTTGGTTGGATGCATGCAAGGCAAATGCCCAATCCTCAGTACTATATATTTTTGAGGCCATTTAAGAAAGTGACTAATTAAACTCATTCCAGAAATAGATCAAGTGTCATAATATTTTCTATTACTTGGTCAGGAAATATAAAAGATGAGGCTATAACATTTGTAATGTTAGATATTAAAAAGGGATGAAATAAGAAAATGAGTGAATAAAATAATCTGTAATAGTGAATGCATGACAATGGACTTAGGAGCTAGATTTTGTTTTTGTTTTGTTTTGTTTTGGGCCATACCCAGCAACTCTCAGGAGTTACTCCTGGCTCTGTGCTCAGAAATCGCTCATAGCAGGCTTGGGGGGACCATATGGGATGCTGGAGATTGAACCCATTTTTGTCCTGGGTCAGCCACATGCAAAGCAAATGCCCTATCACTGTGCTACCATTCGGGTCCCAGGAGCTAGATTTTAAAGTAATTATTATAAATGTAAAGTTCTGGTTAAAGAAAATCAGTTTAAAAGGTATGTTTACAATGTCTAATCAAATATATAATAAAAAATTTAAATAAAATCAAAGGGAAATTCTGAAACCAAAAAGACCAATAGCCAAAATTAAAAATTAACTAGAGTTCAACACAAGAGTTGAGTTAATAAATGGATCAGTAGAGTTGAAGATAAATCAAAAAAGAATGATGATTCTCTAGGAATTCTTTTTATTACCACTGCCTTAGGTTTTCCCTTTTGTCTTTTTGTTTAGTTTGTGGCAAATTCCCATAATTGGGCTTACATAGAATCTCTGGTCCTCCACATAGTTAGCAGAAATTTTGTTTTAGAGCACAGATCTGGTCCCAAGACTTACTTTATGCACTCTTTTATTTTATGAGCTTCTTAATTTGTGCACATTTCCAAATTAATTTTATTCATCATTCCCTTTGCACATACTTATTTAACACCTTAAAGGCCTTGCTTTTCTTTTTCATTGCCTTGAACTCCAATTAGATGTCAAGGTGGAGTTCAAATGACCCCTCTTAGCCTCATTCATCTTGCTTTCTTATGGCACATTATATCTGTCATTATTATGATTTACCATATTTACTTGTTCACTTATATTTTTATTATCATTGATTATCCCTCAAAATAGCAAATACTTAGATAACACTCACTATTAATTATACTGTGCTAGAATTTAGTGGAGACATATAGGCTGATGACCAAACATTATGCCTGCTCTCACAGAGGACACAGTGTTTGTCTGTATAGTGTAAGAAATGATGAATTCTTAGAAGTTGATAGCACTATGGTTCTTTGTCTAGAGATACATTAATTTGATACATGTTGTATTCACCTCACACTCTACTTTCCACATTTTCAAGTTCCTAGGCTAATATAAAGAAATTTCTTTCTTCCGGTACATTGATAATCAGTTGTGAATCAACCCATTCAAAAAACCAGTTATAAATACTTATAGAATATAAATATTGCTCTAGATATACTGAAGCTTTCACTTTGCGTTTTGTAGACTGTCTAGGATCTAGAAGTAATCATATGTCCCTGAAGAATTGTAATCAACTTCAGGCTGCCCTCACCTCTTCCTCTTTCTGTGACTTAATTATCCTCAATTCTTGATTACAAAATCCTAGCCTGTAAATAGTGTTTGGGTATAGATATAATAGATGTTTGGAGTGAGCCATCTGACAGGGAGAGTCCCTGATAGCCTCTCTCAGATGAGGTGAGGTCCCACCTACATTGGCTGTTGTGGCCCATCCCAGAACCCTGATCTGAGCCCATCCCATTTCGATCAAAAGGGCACACACTCAGTCAAATCCCATATCTTACCCAACTGCAAAAAAACATGTACTGAGTGCTGATTCTGTGTTTGCCGCTGTTATAGGTCCTTGTCCTTTATTACACGCATTATCTCACATCTGGGAAGCAGTAGTCTTTTCGTTGAGATGGGTGAAGGGTTGAGCAACACTATGTTCTCTGGCTACTCTGTGTTCAAAGACTACTCCTTGTTCTATACTCAGGGCCACTTCTGTGGCATTTGGGGGTACCAGGAATTGAACCTTCTGTCTTACAGCAAGCACCTATCTTCTCTGGTCCCTATGATTTCTCCATTTGCAGATGAGAACTCTGTGACTCAAAGGTGACACAGTTTGCCTAAGAGCCAACGGCTATTAAGTGAAGGCCTACTTCTTAGAGACTTATACTCTTGTGTGTCCCACCGTGTACAAAGAAAATAGCCTGATAGGATTCAAAATCCAATTGAAAAATATGAAAAATTTAAATGAATCCATTTCATATAGCAGCATATTTTAAATTTATAGACATATACAAACAGAGCCTGAATTATAAATCAATTCAAACAAGTTGGAGGAAGTGATGCTATACCTATAAATAACACTCATACTTTGTCTGGTGTCTGGCAATTTGTATTTTGGCAGCCTTTTTCATGTTCTTACAAACATTCATGTTTTAGGTTCAGAAGAAACTCATACAAAAGATTTATATCTTATAATGCTATTACTTACCAGGAATAGCCATTCCTCTCATGAACTACTGGAGATTCTTTTGCTAGTTCTATTGTAAAGGATAAACATGCTATCTTCAATGTTTTATATTTCAAGGTAACTGTAACTGAGGGGAATACTGAAAGGAACCAGTTCAAAAGTACTTGTGAAATATTAACACTTATTCACACTTATTTAAAAGGAAAGTATTCTACATGTAATATTATACAGTAATTGTAGGCACTTTAAATTTATGTCAATTTCTGCCTTCACTTGTGATATAAACACTTGTGACTATTAAATTATTACTTGAAGTTACTTTAAAATAATTAAATCCACTCTATTTAAAGGGGATAGTCACATGTTTTCTTAATTGTGTTCCATTAGAACAGAATTTTAATTTTTAGAAAATTAATTATATTAGATTTGTTGTCTAAGATACAAAAGTAGAAAGAATGGAACCACTTTATTATTTAATTTTTTCAGAAGTCCATTAGCAAACCCACATATCCTTCCTATGATGCAGTTTAAAAGTTATTTTCCTCATTTTACCCCTAAAATAGATGAATCAAGATGATGTTAAATGCAGCGAAATCAGAAAATTGAGTGGCTCAGATTTTGTTATGGAAAGGTAATGTGTAAAAAAATGTAAGAAAGGATAGCCAGGTGGTCAGAGGAATATTTGCCTTGAAGAAAGGCAACTTGGGTTTAATTCCTGCTACTATATATATTCACTGAACCCTACCAGATGTAATCCCTGAGCACAGAGCAAAGAGTAAGCTCTGAACACCTACTTGTTTGACCCTAAAACAGAACAAAGAAAAAAATATGCATTTAGGAGTAACTCGCCCAAAACCTAATCGTTTATAAAATACCATTTCGAACTCCATCAAGAGATGTATGCAAGAAAAGTGAAACCAAAAAAAAAAAACCACACAAACAATAACAATACAACAACAAAAATCCTATTGTTTCCCTTTAAAGCCTTACCAGGAGGTTAATGCCTCTAATAATTAGAAATGAGGCATCTCATAAGGCTACTCTTGACCACTGTCAACATTAAATTCTGAATATAAGCATCTAATTGTACTATTAGTCATTAGTCACTTGATTTAGTGACTAAATATAATAATAGAACATTTTATGTTATTTTATTTAATACTCTAGCAATCTAGGAGCCAATTACTTATTATTATGTTTCCCAAATTTTAAAAGTCGAAGTAAATTACCCTGAGGCACAGCAGGTACCGATGAGCTTTTATTCTATAATAAATCACTTCCAAAATTATTGCATAGAATAGTAGTTCTTGTTTCCATTCAGAAGACTGTGGGTAAGCAGTTAAGATGGGCTTGTGTGGACAGTACTACTTTGAATCACATTTTGCTCACCCATTACAGGTCACCTTTCACATGTCAGGGCTTCTTCCCTAATGGCCTAGATCTGGCAAGAATCCAAAGGAGAAGGCAAATTCCCAAGATCAAGTGTGACCCCCAAAAACAAACAGCAAGTAAACAAACAAACAAAAAAACAAATTGCAAAGTCAATAATACAGGTCGCAAAAGCTCCAAACCAAGAAGGCAGCCTGGTGGGTGGGAGGGACCTGGGGGACACTGGTGGACAGAAGTTGGCCTTGTTGGTAGGCACTCGGCCCAGAAGATAGTGTGCTTATATCTCAACTATGTATAACTTTGTAAATCATAGTATCTTAAAAAATTGAAAAAGAAAAATTCATTTTGCTGAATATTTAAAAAAAGAGCTTACTTTTCAGAATGAAAACACTGAGACTTAACAGAAAATTTAATTGACATTCTATGGTTTATAGGGCTATTAACAATGGCTTATCATGCACATAATTCCAACAACATATCCATTACCAGTGTACTCACCTCTCTCTCAAGGACCCCAAAATAGGCCTTTTCAAGCCCCCCAAATCAGTTGTGTGGATCAATTCTCTCCTTAGGTTGAGGCTGCATTGATTTTATTTTAAGGTAAAAAGTAATCAAGTATTTTATGGACAACAAGGATATTGTTGACTATTTCTAATAATTTCAGCTAAGGCCATTCGCAAGGAATTTCTTAAGTGGGTAAGAAGATTTTAAATCAGTGAAATTCAGGAGGAGAAACAGACAGGGAAGCCTTTAGACTGCGTAGGCTTTGCTATGTTTCTCCAGGCTCATAAGGCTCTAGGCTATGCTTCAAGCCCTGCTGTTTGGACAAGCCTTCCCGTGACTTCACTGGGTCCTGCAGAGTAAGAATCAGCGTGGTTTTCATCAGTTCTGAACCGTCTGCCTCATAGGAAAAAGTATATTTTAAAACCCTTTGCATACATTATGAAATGCCAGTGGCTTCTTCATGCCTCATACTATTTATAGTAAAACGCAACAGAACATTCTCCCTTTGTTCTGGACAATATAGATTGCAGAAATTTTTTTTTCAATTTCTCTTCACTGGGGATATTAAACCTCAGTTCAATAAGGCCTTAAAATATGTGATATTGACTATTTTATTTTCATTATTTGTGTGGGTCAAATAATAAAATGCTGCACAAGGCTTACTCATATCTTTGTATTCAGTGCTCCTAGCAGGGACCAGTGCTCAGGGAATCATATGAAGTGTTAAGAATAGAACCAGGGTCAGTCCTGAACCATGGATACCATCGATGAAAACAACCACGGTTTTCTACACCATCATCAGGAATCAAACTTCTACCAGGGAAGGCTCTACTGCTGCCCTGGCACCGACTTATTCCAAAAAGTGTTCTTATGGACACCCTGACGACTTGGTAATAGCAGCAACCTGCTTTTAGGGCAGGATTCTCTGCATTGCCACCTAATGGTGGATGAACCCAGAAGACACTCTGCATCACCCTGACTTTGACATAGATTTGTACAGAAACCAGGATTTCTAACTACGGAAACCTGACAGCAACTGCCTCGATGGTTAAGAGCTTTAACTGGGATCACAGAGAATTGACTCTGCGGTTAGACAACCCACTATGATGGAGCCTGGAGTTAGTCTTATGCCAAAATACTTAATGGGTAAGTTCTCTGTTTTTTAGGCCAATTTTTTTTGTTTGTTTTTTGTTCTTTGGGGTCACACCTGGCGCGCTCAGGAGTTACTCCTGGCTATGCGCTCAAAAATCACTCCTGGCAGGCGTGGGGGACCCTATGGGATGCTGAGATTTGAACCACCGTCCTTCTGCACGTAAGGCAAATGCCCTGCCTCCATGCTGTCTCTCCAGCCCCTAAAGGTTTTTTCTTTCTATTTCTCCCATATTTTGCTGTGCCTATGCAAACAACAACAATTGTCCCTCCCACACCTTTTTTTATTGTATTTTTGTATCTCTTTAAAAAGAAGAGCTTACTGCTATTGTATTAATGTATTGTATTCTGCTATTGTATTAATGACTTTATTGAAGATACAATAATTTTCACAAAGATACTTGCTTGCGAACTTGTTCTTTCTTTTTTCTTTTCTTCCATTTTATTTTTAGTTTTTCTTTCTATTTTCTTTCTAATTTTTAAAAACTGCTTCCTGTCACCTTGAAACAAACTTATTATGATCAGTTATATCAACTATGTGATGCATTTTCTTTAAAGAAAAAAAATTAGTCTTTCAAAATTTTTTTGGTTTTTTGGGCACACCCGTTTGATGCTCAGGGGTTATACTCCTGGCTAAGTGCTCAGAAACTGCCTCTGGCTTGGGGGGACCATATGGGACGCTGGGGGATTGAACCACGGTCTTTCCTTGGCTAGTGCTTGCAAGGCAGACACCTTACCTCTAGCGCCACCTCAATGGCCGCTAGTCTTTCAATTTTATCTCAAAGAAGTTTTCATGTGAGCATCCAGTGTACCTATTTTCTAATTTATTAATGTAACTACATTGAAGTATAATTAAAGTTCTTCAGACTTTGTGTGGATGCTTGAATTGTGTTATTTATTCATTGAACACACAAATTAAATATTAAAATTGCTAAAATTATAGACACAATGACTAATAGCTAGAGGATTATATATTAAAATTGCATCAATTAAAAAAGTTGAGGGGCCAGAGAGTTTAGAACTGGTAGAACTCTTGGCGTGCACATGATAAATTAAGATTCAATCCCTGGCACCACATATAGTCCCTGAGCACTTCCAGAATTGACCCTTAATTTAAAACCATGAATAAATCCTGAGCACTGCTGTGTAGGGTTCGAAGAAATAAAAATATAGACAAACACACATATACTGACTTCTAAAACAATCCAAAATGAAGTAAAATTTTAATTTAAGAATATTTCCCTTTTTACTTTATGATCCTTGGAGACAATTTTTTGAAGAACCATAGAGACTATCTTATTAAATTTCTCAGAAATTTTAGCTAATTAAGTTGAAAAACTACAAGCAGCACAATTGTAGTAATAATGCATAATATATTAAAACTATTTCTGTAAAACAGTTTAGAAAAGCATAATTAGATTAGATTTCTACTAATATTGCTAATAAGCAAATATTTAATGCTTTAAACATGCATTAGTTCCTATATGTTCTTTGTAAGTTTGTACCAAATTCTGTAATCTAGGAATGACAAATTCTATTCTAAAGTTTGGATAATTGAGATTTGTTACTGAGATGTGGATCTATAGCTGTGTCCTTGATGAATGAGTGATCTTAGATTTTAAAAAGTCAGGTAACATGCAAATGCAGAATTAAAATTTTGAATATCAGATCTAAAACACAATATTAGGATAAGTATGTCCATCTTTTCCATCTTCCCATCTTGGATCTGTGAGCTAAGTTCAATAAACTCATGAGAAAAGCCAATTGATGTGGATATTTGGATGCAAGTCTTGGGTGCTCACTAATAGTTATACCCTTCTGCCAACTGAGATATTGGCTATCCAGGAGATGCTTGATTTTACTTTCAGGGATAGTGGATTTTCTTTGATTGCAAAGGGATCAACATCACCAGAGCAACAGATCTGCCACCCATCAAAACCTTACCCAGAGTAGGCTATTGTTTCCAGATATTCCAAAAAGACCTTTCTCTGGAATAGGTTATATTTTTCTCCTTTGCTTTAGAAAGCCATTGCGATGAAACTTAACGTTTTTCGTAGACCTTCAATTGTTACCACTCCATGTTTAGAAAGAGTATTTTCGTTTCTAGCAGCATACAACAATTTACCTAAGTAGTTAGAGCAGAAAAATGAGGATGTAAGAGGGAGAAATACAATAACATTTAAAAATTAATAGTATCAGTACTTTATAGATGGTGTAGTTTTCTTCCTGAAATCACTATGGGCTAATATAAAAACTATTAGACCTTATTAGAGGATTCATTTGGATGGCTGGTGAAAAAATTAAAGTTAGAAAAATGGTATTGCTTCCATTCATCTGCAATAAATAAAATTCAAATGCAAAGAAAATCCAGTCATTTACACAGCAAAATTAGTTTTGTTTTCTGTTTGTTTTCATTTTTGATTGCTAGTCCTGGCCATTCTGGGGCTTTACAACACCTGTTGATATTCAAGTAGCCATTTTGAGTTTGGGATTAAATGTAAAGTCTTATACCTGGTATGTGCTCTCCCACTTGAACAATATTCCAGTTCCAAAAAGAGTTATAAAACAGAGTAAGAACTAGACAATGCAATTAAATAGACTTACATGGTGAATGAAATAACAAAAAAACAATGACAACAAAACTATTTTATGCTTGACACGCATACTAGGTTCTTCCTCTGTTATTGATGAGCCATTAAATGAAGTACAAAACTTGAGATTTGAATTCATGACGAGAGATGTCTCATTTCTGGATGAGAAGGTCTATTACAAGCTAGATGTTGAGTGTCACTAAAATGATTATTCTTTTCATTTTCTGTACTCTGATGCTTGAAATTTGGACAAGTTTGAACTCAGACAAGTCAATTAACTCCTGAATTTTCATTTTCCATCTTTAGGACTTAAATCCTCCCAATGATGTTGTCAAATTAGCTAAATGACAGTTGTGTCTTTGAAAGCTCTTTTACAATGTGTCATGCCTTTAAGAACAGAAGTTAAGTCCACCAGTTGTTTCATGTTGTTCATAGGGGACTCAACCCATCTGACAATTTACTGTTCTTGGATGTAACTTTAGGAACGTTGCATGCTTGCCTAGTTGTGCAGGCAGCCATGAAGCAGTGTGATGGCTCAGACTACATATTATTCATTACTTAAGGATTGCCTCAAGAGGGTCTTTTGTGTTCTGGTGCAAATATTCTTTCTACTTTGTCAGTAACAAGTGCAGGCAACTCCATAGTAAATTTGCTGACCCATACATGTGTGAAGAAATTGACACCACAAAATTTCTGGGTCTGGAATATATAGAGAGAAATATAATCATGTAGGCAGATAATTTTAACCTTATCAAAGCATAAAAAGAGGGGGGCATAAAGAGTTGAATGGCAAAAGGAGAAACTCGGATTAAAGTTTACATGCACCTGAGATATGTTGTTAGTCATACCTCCATCTTCTGCCCCAAATCTTCCTTCATGATTTAAGATCATTGTGCTGAGCTCTTTCTTGGTTTGTTCTGAAAATTTAGTCATCCTTTGGGCTAGAAAAAAAAAATGGAGCATTTGCATTTGCAGGAGCATTCCAAATTAGTTTCCAAGCAAGGAGCTGATAATGTAAATCGCCTTAGTAAGACCACCTAAAGGGAGCTTTCTTTGGAAAGTTTATTTTTAGCTTAGTGCCTGAGAGAAACAAAGGCCCAGCAAAAAGACAGTTTCTGCTTGACAGATGATGGAATGCATGTGCCCTGGAGTGGGTTTTTCTTCCCACTTCTCAGTGCCACACTTAGAGGGATTAAGGTAGAGGCTAAGAATTAAGGGTTCTAGGAAAAGACTGTACAACTCAGTCTCTGACACGCTCATGACCCCATTTTTTTTTTTTATCTCAGAGCCAGTTTTAAGGGATTGCAAAGTGGAGATTTACTTAGCTGACGTGCCAATCTATGTACAATATACCCATCCACATTCATTTCTGTCCTGCCTCTGCCTCATCATGAGGCCCAAGATGATTGTTTTTTTCTTGAGTAGTTGAGCCTCTCTGGGCCCTTCATTCTTCTCATTCCAATCTCTCCTCCTGCCTTCTTTCTTGTAAAAGGAAAAACACATTAAAGAAGAACCAGGAAACTATATAGGACACTATCGCATGCCCAGGCTACTGAGATCAATGCTCAGATGACTTTCCCTTATCCGGGCATTTTCTGAAAACCACCAGAGGAGTATTTCCAAAACAAATGGGTTGTGAGGCCATTGTAAGATACATGCAGTGTGCATAGAATTTGTTCATAGTTGTTTTTTTTTTTTTTAAATATAGTCCACCCTTCCAATGGTCTGAGGGACAGTAAAATGGTCCTCTGTTTTAAAAGTTTGAGGTCAAAATTGTGACTTATAGGTGATTCTTTGCAATCACTGATATTAGAGTTCTATGACAAATAGAAAGCAATTTCACATAATTCAATATAATAGTCTCTGTAAACTATTGCTGGCAAATAGATGAGGGTGGGGTGTGTCTCCTAGGCAATGAGTTTTCCTTCAATAAAAATCAAGACCTGATTAAAAGATCTGGTTGCCTAGTCACTAACCCTGAAGTAGCCCAAAGACATGATGTCAACATCCTTTTGAGATTCAATTTTGTTTGTTTGTTTTTGGGTCACACTCGGTGGCACTCAGGGTTTACTCCTAGCTCTGTGGTCAGAAATTGCTCCTGGCAGGCTCAGGGAACTATATGGGATGCCAGAAATCGAACCACCTTCTGTTCTAGGTTGTTAGCATGCAAGAAAAATACCCTATCACTATGCTATCTCTCCCTGAGGTTTAAAGTTGGAGGCAGTACATAGCTGCAAAAAATGAGGCATTACCTTGAAAAGGGTGGATTCTTTGGAAATGGAAAAGTTTTAAGAGAAAATAAAGATAATCATATGCATATGAAAAGAACATCCAGTAAGTCCTTTCTCATAGACAATTCTTTACAAATCTACAGAGAAAGCCCCAGGCAGGGGCAAGTATGGGAAAAATCCCTAATATTAAAATAAATTTGGGGAGGATAACACAGCAGGTAGGGTGGTTGCCTTGCTATCCATACAGCTGACCCAGGTTTCATCCCCAACATCTCTATGGTCCTAAACCTGTCAGTAGTGATTCTTGAATTCAGGTAACCCCTAAGCACCACTGGGTATGGCCCCAAAACAAAACAAAACAAAACAAAAAGCACCAACTTTGCAGGCTGGAGTAGATAGTTCAATGGGGAGGATATTTGCTAACAGGGATTCAAACCTGGCCATCTCACATAACCCCCTGAGCCTGCCAGAAGTGATCTCTGAGTGCAAAACCATGAGTAAGCTCTGAACACTGACCAGTATGACCCTCTCCAAAAAATAAGAATAAACAAACCAACTCCCACACTCAAGAATGCATTTTCCTTTTTCTAAACCAAAGATGTGTAATGCCCTTCCTTCCCTTCATGACTCATTTTTCATCTTGGACAGGTCCATATCTTAACCTCATTTATATATATATTCACTGCTCTCCCTCAAGAAATTGTGAATTTTCTGCAAAACTTCTAGGCAATGAATAAATGGTTGCACTATTCTATCTGTCATATGTAAAAGCAGACCCACTATGCTCTTTATGAAGCTGTTCTGATGTAAATATTCTGATACAAATATTCTCTAGCCTTTGCTGATGGACATTTTCCCTGAATTAATTGTTTAAATGTTAGTAAAGGCCCTCTTTTCTATTTAGTTGGTCCTCTGTGTTTTACTGGGATGACAATAGGGAAATGACACATCATACAACATATATAATGAAGGGGAAGAGATGAGAGGAGACGAGTGGTAAAATTTAATACTTTTTGGTCAAAATAAGACTTTTGATCTTCTTCCTTCTTCCTTGCTCCATTTCCCAGTCCCCCTGAATGTAGGCTTGGCTCTATAACTGACATATTATTATGATATAATTCTAGATGGTAAATTTAAATATATAGTAACACAGACCAGGGAGATGCACGAAAGAGCTGAGTGCATGCTTTTATTGTGAGAATTCTGAGTTTTCTCTTGAGCAGTGCATGTTATTTGAGCACCACTGGAAATGGCCTTTGAGCTTTACACTGAGAGCCCCTTAGCATTCCTGGATGTGCCACAAAAATTAAAAGTAACAAAAGAAATATTGAATCAGCCTAATGATGTTAAACAATCAACTATTCTGCCCCTGAGTTTCTGAGTTAGCACCATTGAGGTAGGAGCTAAGTATGCTTTAAAAAAAAAGAGGAAATTTCCAGAAACAAAGAGAATTAGAAAAGACAAATAAGAGCTTGATATAACAAAAACTATGAACACTACCTAAGTGTCTTTAACTACCTTTAAGTTATGAAGAGTAACAGTTATATTGGTAATATTTACAGATATACATGCATATGTTACATATATACACATATATGTAGACCACAAAATGGAGAAAGAGCAAATGAGCTTCATAGGAATAATGTTTTTTATATAACTGGAACTTGTATAAATCAGAATATGAGTGTGATGAGTTTTATAAAGTATGCATTAGAGAAACCACTAAGAAAATAGCCTAAAAATTGCTAAAATTACTAATATATGTATAACATCTAAAAGCCATGAAAGAACTTAAAATGTTACATCACTGAAATTTATTAAAAGAGCTATAAAAAATAAAGCAAAATAGAAACACATAGAAAGCAAACAGTTAAATGAAAGTCCAAAATCAATTATGTCAGTAATAACATGAGATGAGATTATATTGACTAACCCAATCAAAACACATGATTGTCAAATTAAATAAAGACATTATGATCCATCCATATATGGTCTATTGGATATACAATTAATTTTTTCTTGTCCTTTTTAATTTTTTATTAATATCTTTATTTAAGCATCATAATTGCAAACATGTTTTTAGTTGGGTTTCAGCATTTTTTTTGCTTATTTTTGATCATGCATAGCTGCACTCAGGATTACTCCTGGCTCTTCACTCAGAAATCACTCCTGGCAGGCTCAGGAGATCATATGGGATGCTAGCGATTAAATACGGGTCTGTCCAAGGTAAGTAGCATGCAAAGCAAATGTCCTACCACTGTGCTATCACTCTGGCCCTGATATACACTTTAGATTTGAAGATACAACTCAACTGAGAGCAAAAGGGAAAAATGACAGATCATATAAACATTAACTATAAGAAATTTGGAGTGATTAAAATACAGAAGACTGGCTGCAACAACAGTGACTGAGCAAGAACTTCTGGAACCATAAAAAAGACTAGACTTTATTCTAGGATCTGTGCAAAAACCAAGATCTCCAATTACAGAGAACTGACTTTGACAACCACAACTGAATGTTTTCAGAACATTTCTTGGCATCATAAAGAAAAGCTTTGGGGTTACAATGAACAATGAAAAGGTCCACAGCCTGTAGCTGGGCTCATGACAATATGCTTCAATAGTGGAGACATCCTGTATATTTTAGGCTGAGAAAATTTCCTTTCTAGTTTTTCCAATACTTGATGTACCTATCCAAACAAACAAACAAACAAACAACCCCCCCAAAAAAAAACAACCTTGTCATTCCAGGCCCCATTTTTTTCTTTTATTTTTCTTCTCTCTTTTATTTTATTTTTTATATCTATATTTATTTTTATTTTTTGTTTTTTTTGGCCACAACTCATGATGCTCAGGGGTTACTCCTGGCTATGCACTCAGAACTCAATCACTCCTGGCTTGGGAACATACGGGACCCTGAGGATCGAACCCAGGTTCATCCTGGGTCAGCTGCGTGCAAGGCAAACACTCTATTGCTGTGCTATCACTCCGTCCCTTTTATCTCTATTTTATTTAAATCATATTTATAGCTTCTAGACAATGGCTCCAGACCTTTTATTTTCTTTTTTTATAAATCAGAACCATAGGAATATGAATCATTTTTCTGCCTCATATTTCTTTTCTTATTTTTTTTATTGTGACTGAAGTTCATTACACAGAATTATTTACAGTACATAGTGACAATGAATGAAGGGCTTTCCCACCACCAATGTTGTCCTCCCTCCACTCCTGTTCCCAGCTTGTCTCCCATATATCCCTACTTTACCCCCCAGAATCCTAGTGTAAGTGGTCTCCACCTTACAGCTTGTTATAGGTTGGGTATCTATTCTGATTGGTGTTCCAGTCTGGTCATTTTTTATTTACACTACGTGTTCATATGACTGGTCCTGGTATCATTCTTTTCCCCTCTCAATTTATGAGGATGAATGATTCAAGTTATACTATTCTGTTGGAGATAAAAAGGTTAAGGAAAAGAGAAGAAAAAACTTGGTATCTACTACTAAAATAGAAAAAAAAATCACCAAATAATATCCACAAAAGTGAAAAAGAAAGAAAAAAGTGGAAAAAAAAAAAAGAGAAGTGAGATAATATCAAAAAACAAACAAAAAATAAAGCAAAACAAAACCAGAAAAAGTGGTGCAGTGGCAGGGCTTGGTGTTACCCCACCATTTTTTTTTTTTTTTTGTATAGGCACAGTAAGTATTGGGGAAGGAAGGAAATTCCCGTGGCCTAAGAGATTCAGGGTTTCTCCACTCTTGAAGCATATTGTCATGGAAGCAACCACTGGCTCCATACCTTCTCATTGCCATATCTCAGGTTTTTTTTTTTTTTTTTTTTTTGTGGTGTCAGGAACCTTTCCTCTCGGTTGTGGATGAGAAAATAAGGCCACTGTAGCAAGCAATCTTGGTATTTGTGCAGGTCCTAGGACAAGGCCTAGGATAGAGTCTTTAAGGTTCTAGAGGTACTGTTCCAACATTGTTGGTGTGTTTCGTTTTTTGTATCATGTGCTCCATGTTCCCTAAACCAAAGTCTAGGAAATTATGGTTCTAAAGGTTCTGCTTTGTCTCTGTTGTCAGAATTGGGCCTCTGCACTAAGAAATCTTGATTTTTGTAGGAGACCTGGGCTATAGCCTAGGATAGGGTTTTCCTTAATGGTCTCAAGGTACGTTCTGCCCAATCACATTTAAATGACCTCTGAGAGAAGTGAGAGAAGACTTTAATGAGTGAAATTTGAACTGGTGTATGAAGGAAGATTGTGACTTTTCTAAATTCAAGTGAAAGCATTTCTGGATAAAAGAACATTATGGAAAAACCACAGGAGAGGATACTATGTCGGAAGGGTTCCTAACCATTAAAGTTAGAGTTTTGGTAATTAATTGAATACATCTAACTTTTTGGACTGAATAAAGTGGCGTTGGATAAAAATACAGCATGAAAGATATAAAATGTATTCTTACTTTTTATTTATTTTTTAAATATATATGTAGGTTTTGGTACCAACAGGAAATAAGAAGTAGCTAAGCTTCACTTTTTTTTTTTAGCTTTTCTAATCACCTGTTTCATCCGTAGTGATTATTAAGTCGGTGATTTTTTGTTCTTCCTGCTTGTCATTAGAATGATTATTGATTTATGAGCAGTATTATAGTGCCGTTCAGATATTCAGAACCAGTCTGAAGCAGATGTGTAAATAGATCAATTTCTGCCTCCAAAATCTATTGTCTCCAGTACCAACAAACCATTATTTTGGCTAAACTTAGAGAGAATAATTCTTTATCTTTGGCAAATATCATGAAATTAGTCTCTGAAGACTTGAGGTAATATTTTTCTTGTGTCAAATGGGAGCAATGCAGCATGGTGTTTGCATTAAGGATCTATTGTTTACTGAGATAGTTTTGCTTCTCAAAAAAAAAAAAACAAAAGAAAAGGATTATTCATAGGATTACTACCATTGAAATTGAAGAGAAAGGATCCAGTCATTATTCTCATTCATAAATAATACTGGAACCTTCAGCAATTTATATTATGCATATCTCTTCATGAACACAAGGTAAACACACTCCTTCCCTGGGAGGAAGATTTTCTCTGCTTGTGTTTTCATAAACACCTACCACTAATAACATGTACTTTCTTAGCCTTTTAATTTTGTAGAATAAGAGAACTGATGAATGGAAATAGAAATAGATAAACTCTATAAATGTAAGCTCTTACCTGTAATTCAAGGGACAAGAATGGAACACAATTATTCTGATATTGTACCTTATAATTGCCATTAATTAAATCTGTTTATATGTTCAAGGGATATGTAACAACCTGCCTCTGAGAGTCATGTCTGTGGTTCCCAGTAGAAGAATAGGCAGGTTAAAAATAAAAACAGGGGTATTTTTCAAGGTCAAAGAATTCTTGAGCCTGTAATTAGTTTCATGGGAAATGATGTTCAAACTCTTATGTCAGTCACTACAATTTATGACTACCTCATCCTGAGTTTAGCTAAAAACAGATGACATGCAGTACACAATCAGGTACTAGTGGCAGGGTCACCAGCAAATGATTGTAGGACTGTCTAGGTAATAATTGCCACAAGGTAGGGATGCCAGGCAAAAGACTTAAGATGCAACTTATGCTCCAAGTTGACCTTGACTAGAAGTTCGCAATTTCAATTGTTATTACAATGTAGTTGTAGGCAGAATTAAATTGTTTTAGGCACCAATGATCCTCACAATATTTGACACTTACAAATTGCTAGACATCCTAGATTTATGACTTTGATAGTTATTGCTAAAGTTTTTGTGATTGTTCATGAGTTAAAGAAATTGTTTAGTAAGTACATTCAAAGTAATTTTAAATGTGTTAATTACTTTAGTTCTAATTATGCCTTCAGCTTTTGGACATGCAGATTTATCCCATACAAAATGGTCAAATTTATTTAAAAATAAATAAAAAAAAGAGAGATGGTCCTTATTATAAAAATATGTCATCTTCTTAGGATAATAAGAAAATAGAAAATTTTTGTAGATAAATAATTCTAAACATTTTAAAAGAAGATACTTGAAATAACAAAATCAATTATGAAATTAAACAGCAGCAAATATAACTAAAATTATGCATTAGTTTCATGTCCAAATAAGAAAATATAGATGAATTAAACTTAAAAAGATAAATTCATTCTTATAAAGCTAAAATAATATATTTAACAAATATTAGAAAAAGAAATTAGATCTAAATGGCTATGTAACAAAATAAGAGAGCAAAGGTCTTGTGCCAAGGTTTTACTTTTTAAACATGTATAGAAAACAAAGGAAACTGCCTTAGATTTTTAAACAATTCAAACACATATTAGAGTCCACAGACTTATCATAGACAACAGACTACAATGATCAATTACTGAAGTACACTGAAGTGTCTCTTCTAATGAAATAAAGTTTCAAGATCCTAAGAAGTGACTTAAGCGAATGGAAGAACGATAGCAATAGTAATTTAGGGACCTCACATTATAAAGTGAGGTAAGCAGCCAAGGGATACAGAAAACTGGAGGCACACGTGAGGATGGATAGCATGAAATCTAAAACATATTTTAAAGGATAATGTAGATGTTTACCACACCTCTGCTAGTACTATTATTTTTTTCAGGGTTTTTTTTTTTAATAAACCATTCTCACTACTATGAAGTCATGTTGTTATTTTGACTAGCATTTCCCTTTGAATCAATGAAAATGACTATTTCTTTTTTGTTTAATTTTTTTTTTTGCTTGAGTTTAAGGGCCACACCTGCTCTACATAGGGCTTACTTCTGACTCTGTGCTCAAAAATCATTTCAGGGCAGACTCAGGGTTCCATATGGTGTTCCGGGGAATGAATCCAGTCACATAGATGCATTCAAGGCAAGTATCCAGCTTCTATACTACCCTTTAAGCCCAATAATAAACACTTTTATCAACACTTGCCAATTGGCCATGTTTATATCTTCTTTGAGAAAGTGTCTTTTCATTTCCCCTCCCCATTTTTCAATAGGGTTTCTTTTGTTTGCTTTCTTGTGACTGATGAATTTTGAGAGTACTTCTTATAAAATACATAGTAAAACTTTGTCTTTGCTTGGTGTAAAAATATTTTCTTCCCATTATTTTATTTGGAACCTCATTTTCCATATCAAAAATGTTTAGTTTGGTAAACGTTAACAAAAATTTCTAATCACAAAAGAAAAATCTATACTTTTGATAATAAAATAATGGAGAGTTTGGGAGAGTAAAATTATATTTTTCCTTAAAAGATAAATGCTCTATAAATTTATTTTTGATCACAATCTCCACAAAAATAAAGGTGTTCTTTGGGATTTCTAATATATATGGAGTTTTTAATGTGTAAATTACATTATTTGAAGACCATGAATTACATAGCTGATCATAATACATCTGTTTCCAGGTAAGTGGGAGATAAATTATTAAAATAAAAAATAAGAACAAGGGCCGGGCGGTGGCGCTCGAGGTAAGGTGCCTGCCTTACCTGCGCTAGCCTAGGAGACGGACCGCGGTTCGATCCCCCGGCGTCCCATATGGTCCCCCAAGCCAGGAGCGACTTCTGAGCGCATAGCCAGGAGTAACCCCTGAGCGTCACCGGGTGTGGCCCAAAAACCAAAAAAAAAAAAAAAAAAAAAAAAAAAGAACAAATGGGACTATATTAAGGTGAGAAGCTTCTGTACCTCAAAGGACATACTGACTAGAATACAAAGGCCACCCACAGGAGAGAGAAGCTATCCACAAAAGCACATCAGATAAGGAGCTAATATTTAAGATATACAAGGTTCTGACAGAACTTAATAAGAAAAATAATCTAACCCCATCCAAAAATGAAGAGAAGAAATGAACAGACACTTCCTCAAAGAAAAAATACAAATGGCCAAAAGACACGTGAATAAATGCTTCACATCACTAATCAACAAGGAGATGCAAATCTTAACAACAACATGGCACAGACTGGCATACATCACAAAACAACAACAACAACAACAAGATCAGTGCTAGCAAGATGTGGGGAGAAAGGAACTCTCATTCACTGCTAGTGGGAACTCTCATTCACTGCTAGTGGGAATGCTGTCTAGTCCAGCCTTTATGGAAAACAATATGGAGATTTCTCAAAAAACTGGACATTGAGCTCCCATATGATCCAGCTATATCACTGCTATGGATATACCCTAGGAACACAAAAGTACAATTGAAAAATCCCTTCCTCGCAGCTATATTCATTGCAGCTCTATTTACAATAGCCAGAATCTGGAAACATCCTAGATTCCCAACAACAGATGAGTGGCTAAAGAAACTCTGGAATTCTATGCAGCTGTCAGGAAAAAGTAAATTCATAAATTCATAAAATTTTCCTATGCATAGATGGACATGAAAACTATTATGCTGAGTCTCTCATCTATGGGTTTTAAGAAAAATAAGACAGTATTGTAATAACACCCAGAGATGATAGAGATGAGTGCTGGAAGGATAGGCCACCATATGAAGCTCACCACAACAAATGGTGAGTGCAGTTAGAAAAATAACTACACCTCCACATCACTAATCATCAGGGAGATGCGAATCAGAACAACTATGAGGTACCACCTCACACCACAGAGAATGGCACACATCACAAAGAATGAGAATAAACAGTGTTGGCGGGGATGTGGAGAGAAAGGAACTCTTATCCACTGCTGATGGGAATGCCGTCTAGTTCAACCTTTATGGAAAGCGATATGGAGATTCCTCCAAAAACTGGAAATCCAGCTCCCATATGATCCAGCTATACCACTCCTAGGATTATACCCTAGGAACACAAAAATACAATACAAAAATCCCTTCCTTACACCTATATTCATTGCAGCACTATTTACCATAGCAAGACTCTGGAAACAGCCAAGTACCCTTCAACAGACGAATGGCTAAATAAACTGTGGCACATATACACAATGGAATATTATGCAGCTGTCAGGAGAGATGAAGTCATGACATTTTCCTATACATGGATGTACACGGAATCTATTATGCTGAGTGAAATAAGTCAGAGAGAGAGAGAGAAAGACAAAGAATGGTCTCACTCATCTATGGGTTTTAAGAAAAATGAAAGACATTCTTGCAATAATAATTTTCAGACCCAAAAGAGAAAAGAGCTGGAAGTTCCAGCTCACCTCAGGAAGCTCACCTCAAAGAGTGATGAGTTTAGTTAGAGAAATAACTACATTTTGAACTGTCCTAATAATGAGAATGTATGAGGGAAATGGAAAGCCTGTCTAGAGTACAGGCGGGGGTCGGGTGGGGAGGAGGAGATTTGGGACATTGGTGATGGGAATGTTGCACTGGTGATGGGTGGTGTTCTTTACATGACTGAAACCCAAACACAATCATGTATGTAATCAAGGTGTTTAAATAAAATATATATATAAAAAAAGAAAAATAACTACACTAACAACTATTATGACAATGGTATTGTGTGAGAAAATTAGTATGCGTGCCTCGAAGACAGGCATGGGTTGGGAAAGGAGGGAGCTGGGGGACATTAGTAGTGAGAAGATTGCACTGGAGAAGGAGGGTATTCATTTTTTATAATTGAAACCCAACTGCAAACATGTTTGTAATCTCGGTCCTTAAATAAAGATATTATTTAAAAAAAAAGAAAAGGAAAAAAGAGAAATAAAAGAGTACAGCAAAACAACAAAATTTATTTTGAAAATCATTGTATCTTACAATAAAGTTATCAAATCATTTCTGGTTTATTTAGTTCTTGTTGCTAGTTGCTCATTCTGTTACTTGTTTTGTTTCTGAACATTGTGTTGCTTCAGATCCACATTGGCATGACAATATTAAATAACAATGATCTAGGAATTCCAAGTACTATTGTTAGTACATGACTTTTGTAGGGTGTGTTTTTTGACTGCTGGGCTTCTGAAATTATAAGAATTATAAAAAGGATACCTACTCTCACTCAAAAAAATTTTGGTAATTTTAGACCAAATATTGCATGTCTGAAGTTTTGGTCAGATTGGTGTGTCTTCAGAGAATTTTAGATGAATGGTGCAAGTTGGGCTTTTTGAGAAGCAGTGCTTGTGGGTGCAACTGGTGTGGCTTTGACAAGCAGGGACTTGGCACATCTTTTCTCCCAAGACTGCAAGCTTTCAGTTGTATGGCCAGGTACTCATAATTTTTCACAGCTTTGTTTACATCTCTTTGAGAATATATTGAGTCTATGCATCTGGTCAAATAGCAGACGTGGGAATTACATTCAATGCACATGGTAAGTGCAGTTTGTAAGAAATCAAAGGATTCCAAGAAATTTATATTGATATGCTCACACAATTTTTTTTATTTAAACCTTAAGAGAATACAAACACACAAAACAAATAAGGGTATGAAGCAAGAGCATTATTAATATCAGAAAAAGCTTTCTGGAGATGAAAGCATATAGCTAAACAAATTATTTTTATCTTTCTTCTATCCTTTTGTGATAGTCTTCTCTAACTTCTTTTTTCCTCTCTCTTTCAATCTCTTTTTCTTTTAATATTGAGACTTAAATCCAGAACCATATACAAGCAAGGTACACATTCTAATTATACAAGTCCCTTTACTCCAATATATTTTATTTTTGTTTCAAAGTATTTAATATTAATCATCTTTTAGAGAAAGAAAATTAACCTGGACAGCACAAAAGTTGGTATGCCTCTTCACCTTCAATTTTATATTATGTTCTCTGCTTCCCAGATAATTACTTCCTAGTAATTGTATTAGAAAAATCTACAAAATAAGTCACTTATTCTTTCATTTGTTATCCTAATGGTATTAAACAGATGCTATTCTGTCGCAGATGAGATGACTAGAACTGCTCATATAATCCACTGAGCAATCCAGAAAGGAAACAAGTGAATATGGGATGATAACAGATAAAAAGAATAATAGGTTGGAGACTCCAAGAAATGTAATTAGTTGGGCTAAAGCCAAGTTAGACTTTTTAGTGGAGGTGTATATATGAGCACTACCTATGTGCTGGGCATTAGTTACTGTGTTTGTTTTCTAAGAACTCTGTAAGTTGTATAGGTATGCACATGAAAAGAACAGAATTAATGGAATGGAACTCTATTGTCATTACAGCTGTCCTATCTGTTCCATCCTTGCATTAATCTACTAAGGTTTTCTGCAGTTTATATGAATAAATTTACTGGCTATTTTAATCTTTTATAGGGCAGGAACATTATTACAGTGGATAGGGAGTTTGCCTTGTGTAATCCAACTCTGCACCCTGTACAGTCCAAGCCATCCTGGAGTGATAACTGAGCACAGAGCCAGGGGTAATGCTTGAATTCCACCAGATCTGACCAACAAAACAAACAAAAATAATAATGATCTGTTTTTATCTGGAAACTGCAATTTTAAACATTCTTCACTATTTTCAGTGATACAATATTTGAACAACCAATCTCTTCACCAGCATCCACTTTCCTCTATCTCTGTTCCCAGTTTTCCTTCCATTCAACAGTCTATCTCAGTCTGCACATTACTGGGTTTTTTCCTGTTAGGTATTGTAGTTTATATTACTGCTACTAATAGGGCTTCACGTATAGCAGTTTACCACCTTTCACTACCTTTTATTATTCTAAAGTGATCACTTCTCTTTACCATATTCCTCCCTTCTATCTACATCCTACCTTCATCCAATGGCAAATTTTCTACTTTAGTTCAATGCTCATATTGCTCATATTTTGTTTGTATTGCCTTTAGGAAAAACTAATTTTATTTCCTTTGTATTGTTCTCAAATACTGGACAATATTTCTCAAAAGAAAATACAGAAACTGCCATTTGAAAAAAAAGGATTGCTCTCACAGACTGTATAAATCAAATTCAATAGGCTTATTCCTGAGTGGGCCACAGGGACTATTTCAGGGTTGGCACTAATATGTTTCTTTGCTTGTAGCATCAGTATTAAACTACTCACCCTAATTGTCTGCCACTCATCTCTCTCTCTCAACTTGCCTGAGTCTTCAAATATCCACACAACCAGTACTTTCTTTTGGCATGTATATCAGTGTTCTTTCTGAGCTGCTGTCTTTTTTGGATTAATCCTCTTGGAATTCTCTCTGATTTCAGGAACTCTTACTATTAGCAAAGCTTTGAAATGGAGGTAAAAGCACAGTTGAATATATATAGGATGAGTTTCCTATGTCTATGGAAATAACATGTCAAATCAATAACTTGTAACAGGTAAAATTACCTTTTCCAGGACAGTGAATATTTTCCACAGTGCATATGATTTTGAAGTCATTTGCAAAACCAGAATAATTCACGATCACAAATACCTATGGATTATAATTACAATATTTTCCCACAAATGTTTACACTGTCGAATTATATTCATCATTGCTGCATGCCAAATAATAGTAAAAATATGGCATCAAATCTAAGATCAGAATTTTCCAATGTAATTTAGTAGAGGAAAGTCTTAAGACCTTAAGATGCAAATAAACATTTATGCTTGTTCCAGAAATATCTCCAAATGGTTGTAAAATAATCATTTGATGAGAACATATAAAATGATCATCATGAGGGACAATGTAAGTTGGTGGCAGCCTACTTGCCATAGACATAACATCAGTTTTAGGCTTAAAAGTATCCATATTGACCATACACCCTGAACATTGATATAATGACCAGGCACAGGCCTCACAGGAATGGGCATCCTCCATTCACCCCTGAACCAGGGAAGCTATCTACAAAACATCCAAGGTTTTTTATAACAACATCTGGAAGCAATCCTCTACCAAGCAAGACCCTACCACTGCTCTTACATTGACCTGCTCAAAAGAGACTTCCCTTAACACAAAGAAGACTTGACAACAACGACCTGCTTACAGACAGGGCTCTCTGATTTGCCCTTTAATTGTGAGGTGAAATGAGAGGATGCTCTGCACCATTCTGACTGCAATGTAGAATATGCAGATTCCAGGATCTTTAATACGGAAACATGATATCAACAACAGAGACTGCGTGAAAAATAAAAGTCTATTGGTACTACAGACATGACTTGGATTGGACAAACTAGTTTGCCTGGAGCCCAGAGTTGATCTTATGCCAGGAAACTTCAGGGGTAGGGTCTCCTTGTATTTAGGCCAAGGCTTTTCCTTTCCATGTCCCTCATATTTTAGTGGGCCTATGCAAACAATAATTGCCACTCTAGAACCATTTTTACTGTGCTCCTTTGACTCTAATCATTAAGAAAAACAACCCACTTAAACTTTTGAGGTTTACTTAAACTAATATGCATGTGCATGGAAATGTAAAAAAGTATTTTTGCCTTCAATGATTAAGGAGTTACATAAGTTTTATGGCTTTAGATTGCTTTGTGTGCTGCTAAGAAATATTATATATTACAATCTGGGAACTTGAGGGACAAAGTAATTGGTACATGGGTTCTGTTTTATTTTTCTTAATGCTCTTTGGCTGAAAGTGAAGATAACAGCAATGGGACTACTGAGAATTCTGTTTATGGGTGATTGTCTTTCCACTGTAACTTTACCTTGTCCTCTTTCTTTGCATCTTTGTTCTTATAATTAAAAATAAAAAAATTTAAAAAATAAAAAAGTATCCATATTATGTATCAGAAAGAAAGAAAGAGAGAGAGAGAGAAGAAAAAGAAAGAAAGGAAAAGAAAGAAAGAAAAAGAAAGAAAGAGAAAGAAAGAAAGAAAGAAAGAAAGAAAGAAAAAAGATGAAAGAAGAAAATAAAGAGAAGAAACAAACAAGAAACAAAGAAAGATTTGTCTAATTTGACCCCAGCACTGTATATGGTCAAAATAAAAATTATATTAAAAAAAAGAAAGAACTTGAATAAGTTATTCACTCTCTTAAGAATCACTTTCTAATTAAACAAAAATAACAATAATAGTAGCATCAACAATTCTTAAAAGATTCCTTTTTAAGAAATATATAAGTACCTAAGTGACATGTACACTGCAGGTATTTTTCACACTTATCACAGGTGTTAAAATTCACATTAAGCATTGAATCAAAAAAATAAAACGTTTTAAGACAAATACTATCATTAAGCCAGTAACTGAGCTGCCAATCAAAGTTTGATGAATCTTTATCAATTCCATTTTAATCTGCCACTTCCTTTTGCTAATTTTAGCTCCTCATTTTTCTTCAGAGTATTTCTTTACTTCCCAAATCTATCCACTGAATCTCCTCTTACTTCCTGCATTCAGAACCTTATTTTTCCTACCTGGATATTGCAAAGATTGTCTAGTTTCTCTGTTAGTCTCTCTGCTTCTCCTTTATTACTCCATAATTAGATCAATATAGTGCTGCCAAATGGATTTATAATGCACTCAATCACACATAGCATTCTATTTCCCTCAACATGGATTCTACTCACTTTTTCAGATCATAAGACAGCCATTATTATTATATGACCCTATATATATATGATTATGTGACCCTTACTTCTCTTAAGCATCATATAGTCTTTTCATGCCTTGGCTTAATAATGGTAAGTTTTCATAAATTGATTGTTCCAACATCACAGTCCAATAATGTTACAACATAACAGCCTCCATCAGAATGTACCCCCTCCTAAAGTTTCTTAATGCTCCACATATGAGAGAGATCATTCTGTGCCTACATCTCTCCTACTAATTTCACTCAACATGATACTGTCCAGATCTATCCATGTAGCAGCAGCATGATTTCATCTTTCTTATAGCCAAGAATTTTATTGTATATATAAGTCCATAGTTTCTTTATCCAGGGATTTTGGATATTGTACATAGTTTTCCAATGAAGATAGGGATACAAATGTCTTTTTTTGAATAAGGTTTTTGGCCCTTGGGCTAGATATCTAGCCCAATGTAAAATTTCTGGGTCACATGGAAGCTGAATTCTTAGTTCTTATGAGAAGTGTTTATATTATATTCCAAAAAGGTTGAATCAATTGAAATTGATTCAATGATGAATCATTCAGCAGTGAATGAGAATCTGTCTTCCCCCAACATTTACACTAATACTAGTTATTTGCTTTTTTTCATATGATGTGTATCTACCTGAATGTTGTAAGTGATAACTTTGTTGTTTTGAATTGTATTTTCCTGATGATGAGTGATACAAAGTGTATATTTTTTATTTATTGATTGATTATATGTTTTATTGAGAAAGAACTTCTCCCCATTTTTGATAGGGTTGTTTTTCTTGTTGAGTTTTACAAGTGCTTTTTTATATCTTGGATTTTAACCCTTTGTCATTTGATTGATAGGCAAATATTTTTCTTCCAGTCTGTGTAATGTAGTTTTTAAGACATAGAAAAAATAATACTTAATTTTATCTGAAGTAATTAAGTCCCCTAATTGGCAATCCTAAAGAAAAAATAGTTAAGAGGCTTTGCTTCACCCAACTTTAAATTATATAAAGCTGATTAAGACAGTGTGGTACTAGAATAAAGAAAGACAGACCTTCAAACCTGTGTAATAGTATTTAGATTCCAGAGAAAAATCCAGCATACCTGGAAGTTCTGTCGCCTTGGCATCTTTGTAGAGATCAATCTTAAAACAGTGAAGTTGGGCCATTTGCACAGTAATGGCTGTAGGGTGTGAGTTGGCTATGGAGACTTCTTTAGGGCAGATACTCAGCCCAACCCACTCCCTAGGGTGCTCTCTGGAGCTTTCAGCACAAAGACGAGTGTATCCATGATTTTTGGTGACTTGCTTTGCATCTCTTCCAAGATTAGTCATGAAGCTGAGAGGTTTGGACATTGCATTTACATGGCAGTGGCTGTGGGATGTCAGTATCTGATTTTATTTTTAAGTCGTTTCTAAAAGGTAGCGTTCTCATATCCAGTTTTGTCTGAATTATTCAAACCTTCATTTACTTGCAATAGAATTTTGCTACATGAGAGTGAAACATGACACATGAGCGAGCATGACACACTCAGAGACCATGAGCAAAAATAAAAGCATCCATCATTTCCGGTTCCTGCATATTGCTGCCATTATCTTTCTACATTTGAACATGAGCCACAATCAGTTTGTGAAAAAGTCTGAAATCTTTCATTTCCATTAGTGCCACTCATAGTGGTAAAAAGGAACTATGACTCACATTTCTTGTGATTCACAGTGTCATTTAACTTTGTTGGTGACATCAGTGTCTGGGCTGCCATAAAGATGTCACTAGTGATATCCCTCAGACTTTTAACTGAACAAATTTGCTTATGTAATTTGTAGATGAGGCATCAGTTAAGACATAAGATGGAAGAAGGAAGGAAGGAAGGAAGAAGGAAGGAAGGAAGGAAGGAAGGAAGGAAGGAAGGAAGGAAGGAAGGAAGGAAGGAAGAAAAGCATGAAGGAAGGAAGAAAGGAAGGAAGGAAGGAAGGAAGAAAAAAAGAAGAAAGAAGAAAGTAATAAAGAAAGAAGAAAGAAAGAAGAAAGAAAGAAAGAAAGAAAGAAAGAAAGAAAGAAAGAAAGAAAGAAAGAAAGAAAGAAGAAAGAAAGAAGGAAGAAAAAGGAAGGAAGGAAGGAGCAAGAATAAAGAAAGAAAAGAAAGAAAAAAGAAAACAAACAAACTAACAAACAAGGAAACAAAGATTTATCTGATTTGACCCCTAGCACTGCATATGGTCTACTGAGAATCATCAAGGTGTTCCATAACACAGAGTCATAATGTATCTAGAGAATATTTAGGTGTGTAACCTCCCAAGACCCAAAGCCAGGAAAACAAAACAGAACCTATGCTTTTTTGTTTTATTTAATTTAAAAAGAAGGGGGCAGATGTTACCCCACCCTGCATTCTTCCGCATTCTTTGTGTAACCTTGCCTACAAGAAAGACCCTCCAGTTTCTGGGAGGGGTCCTGGGGAGATTAAAAAGGTTTGGCCTGAGGGGCAAAAGGGGATTTGCTTGGATGCAGGATAGAGGAGGAAGCGGGAGATCTCTAAGGGACAAGGTACAAAGCAGGGCTGAATAGGGATCCAGAGTAAATGGTTATGATAGGCCACACATGTGGTGCTCGGGCATAAATAAAGCTGATATTTCTTGGAACCTGTTTGTGGATGATTTTCTCGCCTCTAACCTGCTAACCCGGCCGGAGAGAGTTGGAGCTACATGTTCCTGGGCTGGAGGAGAAAGGCCTCCATTCCCCATCCACCACCATCCAAGCCCATCCAAAGGGCCTCTTATTTTATTCTGCACAGGTGGACCTGCCCTGCCTCAGTAAAAAAAAAAAAAAAAAAAAAATGATACAGAGAAGGGCCAGGGAATTATATAAAACAATGGGAAGAGGGAAATTCATAGTGGACAGACTAAAATGATTGACATTGTCAATAGAAAAAGGAAAATCTAATCCAATTACTGTAGGGGTTAAGGTACTTGTCTTGTATGTGACCCTGATTCAATTCCTGTATTGTATTGTATTTATTGTATTGCATTGCATTGTTTTTTCGTATTGTATTGTATTTCTGAGCACAGCTAGGAAAATCCTTGGACACAGAGCTAAAAGTAAACTCTGAGCCCATTCCTCACCCCCCAAAAAAGTGTGGCCCAATCCTCCCTCCCAGAAAAAAAAATAAAAGTACATCTACATGCATGATATAAGAAAGCAAATATCAAAAATTACAGGTTTCCAATTTGACTGTGAGAGATCATTGAATATGAGTTCAAGACGTCTGAGTACTTCCATCAGAAGTGACATCTAGGATCATACCAAAAAAAATAGACAGGAAGTTCTAGTTCCTGAATTGATTTATTCAAAAGTTCTTCAAAAATAGAAAGCTAAGTGTTTTATTCACATATATGCTTTATACTCTTGGAGTGTATTCATATTCTTTCAACTTGGAAGAATGCAACTACTAATAAATTTTCACAGAGTCCATTTATTTCCCTTAGAGTAGAAATTCTCCTGGTATATTTTCCTATCATACAATCTCATCTTGTATGCAATACAGATGACTATTGGATAATAGGAAGCATAGTCTTGGGATAACTCAGTAATATAACCCAGGAAATAACTGGATATTTTCTAGTTCTAGTGAAAGAATCAGAATAAAAGGAAAATAGATTAAAAAAGAATAGTCATTTTTTTAAAATGGTAAAATATATTTATCAGCCAGCATGAAACAGTCTACTTGTGCACAATATAGGTGGAGTTTTCAGGATGAAGACATGAATCCTTGGGATTAGGGAAAATGAAGACAATGTGAAAACAAATTTACTCTTCAGGTGCTTAATTCTAAGAGATAAAGTAATAGTGGGACATCTTTCTCTAAGAATTTAAATTTTTGATACTTGGATAGATGGCAATTTTAAGTTTCCTTTCAAATTGTTGTTGGGTTAAAGAAATAATTTTTACATGATCACTACTTACGATTTTAACTACAGTCACTCATTTTTCTAGTAGCTCTTTAGTATAATCTGTAGAGTTTTCTATGCAATTATGTTGTCTCAAAATAAAAATAATTTTTTCTCTTTATAACATATGCCTTTCTTATAGATGTAACAAGAAAGATCCAGCACAATCTTGATTGAAAATCATAAAATGAGGAGCTGGAGCGATAGCACATTGGTAAGTCGTTTGCACTGCACACAGCCAACACTGGAGGGACCCCAATTTGAATCCAACATCTCTTATGGTCCCCTGAACCTGCCTGGAGCTACTTCTGAGTGCAGAGCCAGGAGTAACCCCTGAGCACCGCTGGGTGTGAAACAAAAACAAAAACAAAATGGTGAAAAGAGACAGTCCTGCTTTGCTCTTTATTTGATGAAAGGCATTAGGTATCCTACCTCTAATTACATTGCTATAAGAGGGTTTTTGCATGCTTTCTTTCTCACTTTAAGGACATCTGCTCTTCTCCTAGTTTGATGAGAGTTTTATACAGAACTGGTTAAGGATTTTTTCCCACTGTGTTTTCTGTCTTGAGATGATTTGTGTTTTTTTTAAGTATATTTTTAGAGTAGAATAATATTTTAATATTTATTGAAAAAAATTTCTATTAAAGCACTATGATTTATAAAGTTTTCATATTTGGGTTTTAGGCATACTATGTTCTTGTACCAATCCCCACATCAGTGTCTTCTTCTCTGGTGTGGATTAATATCTTCAAATGTTCAACTACCCTCATTGCTTATAAACCTCAGATGATCAGGATGCAATTTCCTCCTTTACATATTATTTACTTAGTTATAGGATCATTTCAAATTTGTTCAGCTTGAGCCAGAGAGAGATGATGGTTCAAAATGTTGAAGTGAAGTCATCTCCATATCTGATCTCCCATACAGCGTGATAGTTGAGAACTACCAGCAATGACACCTAAGCCATTAGCCAATAATAGTCCCTGAGCACTGGTATGTGTGGCCCCAAACAAGCAAAAGATATTCACCTGTGATTAAAAAGGATATTAACATTTAAGTTTTTCCATGTAATTTATTAATTTAACATGAACATTTTTTTCTATATAGAATGATAAGCAAAATAATATCTAAATAGAAGAGGGAGCCATAGATTACTGTATAGGAGTTAGGCATTTGCCTTGCATGGGAGTGACTCTAGGTTTGATCTCCAGTAACATGTATGACTCCTTGAGCACTGTCAGGCGTGGCCCCCCCCAAAAAACAAAACAAGCAAAATTTTATAAAAAAACTTAAGACGTATTAGTATAGCCTTCTATAAATGTTTGTAGGATTCACCAGTAAATCCTTCTGATTTTAGAACTAGAGTTTCTGTTTCTATAATATAGATATAAAATTATGTAAATATAATATGATATAACATGATATGTATATATAATATGACATATAACAAATTATGCATGTATAAAATTATTAAAATTTTATTTAAAATTATGTAATGTAACATATAAAAGTATTTTATTTTATAAGTATATTATATTATTATTTATATATTTATGTAGTAATATTTTCCCCTGGGAGCACCTCCTAGGCAACGCTCCCCCATCCCTTCTCCGAGGCCCCTTGTTTTCTGCTTCTTTAAGGTTAGAGTTGACATCACTGATGAGAGACTTCTTCTAATCTAAATAGTTTATTATATAAATTTCTCAGTACAACTTTAACTTCATCCAACATATTTTGGTATCTATAAGTGAGATTAAAGGTTTTACATTTTTTTCTTTGTATATTTTGTGTGACCCATAGTTAATTTAGATGTATATTACTGAGTTTTCAAATATTGTAGCTTTCCTAGACATTTTCTACTATTGCTTGCTTATTTTATTCTTCCATGTTTTCATATCCTTTGAATCCTTTAAAATTCACTGAAATGTGTTTAATAAACCAAAATTCGATTATTTAGTAAATATTTTCTGTGGACTTGAACATTCACCTTTTATGAATATAAATTAGTTCTATTTGGTTGACTGTTTTTCAAATATTCGATGTTCTTACTAATTTTCTATTTACCTGTCTTAAAGATATCTGAGAAAGGGAGTAATAAAAAAACTCTAAAAAATCACTACAAACTTATATATGTATCCTTTACAGTAGTTTTAGATTATTGTGTTTTATACTTCTATTAGGCACATAAGTATTTTGAAAACTATAAATTCCTCATTAATATATCCCTTACCACTGATGAAAACATCCTCTCTTAATGGTAATATACATTATTCTATAATCTACTTTATGTTATTTAAGGATAATCACACCAGCCTTTTTTTGATTAGTAATAATATTTCATATATTTTACTAATATTTTCATTTTAACCTATATGATATTTTTATCTAAATGGAACTTCCTATTAACAGGACTTGGTATGTAGTTGCTATCTGGTCATATTTGATTTTTATTTTTAATAGCTAATCAGTTATACTTAGTATTATTATTACTATGGTTGGGTTGCATTGAGTTACAAAGCCCTGTTAGCATTTCTTTTTGAATTCTTCCTTTGAGCATTTATTAGTTTTCATTAATATCTTTATTTAAACACCTTGATTACATACATGATTGTGGTTGGGTTTCAGTCATGTAAAGAACACCCCCTTCACCATTGCAACATTCCCATCACCAACGTCCCAAATATTCCTTCTCCCCCTCTTCAGATTGTTTTTGGAGACTCTGCTCCAAACCCTCACTACCAAAGTGAAACTGGATGCTCTTTCTCTGAACAAAAGTCACTGTCACCACACCCCCATGCCATTTCCTGGCAGAGTCAGTCACAAAGATCTCAGCCTTGAAGTCTTTGACCAAATTTCTAGCCATGCCAACACCTAAAATTAGAGACGATGTGAAAGCCTTTCATTGCTTCATAAGGTAGAGTCAGGTAATTCAAGCTAAAATTCCGTAGCCTGGCATGCTGAGCCTCCGTAACACCGAATATCTTAGTATCACATTGCTTAAGTAATATCAGTGATTACACAATAGTTAGGATTCAGCAATAAAGGATTCCACTTGATCTTGACTCAGCCATTCCTTTTTGTGACTAAATGACATTTTCCTACTTGATACTAAGTCCTAGTCTTACCCTCTTTATTCTATACATACATTCATGCCTATTCTTCCAATCTTTCAAGGCAATAATACCTATAAAAGTAAAGACAATTTTTTCCAATTTTTGATTTTCCTCACTTTTTTTTTTGTCTTAGAGGGTTTTACCTACATGTTGTTCTATATACCTTATGGTTCTGGATCTGATATCAAGGTCTTTAATTCATTTGCATTTGACTTTTGTGCAGGGAATTAAAGGCATTTTTAAAAATACAAACTTCGCAGGATTTGGTCATTGAGAAGTCCAACTTCTCAGGATTTTGGCAACTACTTTTGGCACTTACAGTTGCCTTCTTTAAAATTAAGAAAGGTGCATCTATTCTTGTTTTGCTAAGGACTTTTTTATTCCTTATTGCCTATAAACTATTTTTTAAATTCAATTCTTAAATTCAAACGTTGCCATAAAATATATATATATATATATATATATATATATATATATAAACCTTCAACAGCGCAACATTTCCATCACCAATGTCCCAAGTGTCCCTCCTCAACCCACACCGGCCTGTGTGTGGGTCCTCACATATTTTAAGTGGAATAGAATTGTCATATAAGATTGTGTTTAGATATATTATATATTGATATGCTCCTTTTATACATCACAATATGATTGACTTTAATAATAGCACTTCTTTCAACTCTTTTCCCTTATCTTTATAATCTTTCTTCATTTCTTCTCTTTTGCCCATCAATAGAATTCCTCTGCATTTATTCTTAGAAGCTATCAGCAGAGTGCCCAACAAGTAGTCTTTCATTCCCAAGAATTTAATGACAAATTCAGTATGTTCTTTAATTACTTTTATAATATTATTTAATTATTCTTTCATAATTTATTTAGAATTTTTCTCAAAAGTAAAATTTCTTAAAAATTGGGCAAAATGATTTTTACTAAAACAATTATAATAATAACAAATCTTAAGAGTATGAGTTTTTTAGCCAGAGAAAAAACTTGCTAATGAGGTACTGAATTCAGTCCCTGGGATTGCATAGCCGTGAGTCTCAGGTATAGCCCTTCTGGTCCTTAAGCACTTATTTAAATTTTTTATATAGTCTTCCTGACACCTAAGCACTGGTGTGGCTCTGGTAGCCTCCAAGATTAGTGGCCCAAGCACTAAAAATATCAGACCCATACCGCTAGGGTAAGTGTTGCTAGGGGTGGTCCCTAGACCCTTTAGCACACTTCTGGGAAATAAAGAAAATATAAGCCAACTGGCCAATGTTAGCAATTCAATCCTTTTGGGGTAAGGGGCCCACAATCAGCTGTGATTAGAGCTTACTCCTGACTCAGTGCTCAAGGATTACTTCTGGGAAGAATTTTACCCACTGTACTATCTGGCCACACCACTTCATCTTTTATACCCTAGCTCAAGCTTTTGTCTTTCTCCTCTTTAGAATGGAGATGATAAAGTAAACTCCAAATGGGTGATTTATTTTTTTATTTTTGTTTTTTTTTTTGTTTGTTTGTTTGTTTTTTTTGGTTTTTGGGCCACACCCGGTAACGCTCAGGGGTTACTCCTGGCTATGCGCTCAGAAGTCGCTCCTGGCTTGGGGGACCATATGGGACGCCGGGGGATCGAACCGCGGTCCGTCTCCTAGGCTAGTGCAGGTAAGGCAGGCACCTTACCTCCAGCGCCACCGCCCGGCCCCTGTTTGTTTGTTTTTGGGCCACACCCGTTTGATGCTCAGGGGCTACTCCTGACTATGTGCTCAGAAGTCGCTCCTGGCTTGGGGGGGACCATATGGGATGCCGGGGGATCGAACCGCGGTCCGTCCTACGCTAGTGCTTGCAAGGCAGACACCTTACCTCTAGCGCCACCTTCCCGGCCCCTGATTTATTAATAAATGGACATATTAACTGAAAATCATTCACCATCTGAATCATAAAAATAACAATCACTGTCTTTTTATTGTTTTTTGGGGGGCCACACCGGATTTATTCTCAGGTTTATTTTTTTTACTCTTGCCTCTACACTCAGGAATTACTCCTGGTACTCAGTTTTGGGGGAACCATATGAGACAAACTTGCCTTGTACACAAAGCAAGCACCTTACCTATTGTTCTATCATCTTGGCTCATAAACTTTTATTTAATGGCATATAAAACCAGTTTTATTTTTTATTTCTTTGTATATATTTTAGACCTATACATATAATTGTAACTCCAACTTCTTTCCTTCCATTATAAATTTTCTCCTCATTAAAGAATGAGTATCTTCAGTCCCAAACAACCATTGAATTTAGGCATTAAAAGAGATTGATAAAACTTCGTCGGAATCCTCAAACTTAACAGTTTACTATCTTGGGAGAAGTGAAGGCAGATGTTAAAGGAATCTTTTCACACAATGAGACAAAAGAATAAAAGAATAAAATATTCCCAATCATTTCATACGAATGAGGGTAAAGATTGAAAGGGGATGGGGAAGGAAGAAGAAATCATAGTGTGGGACTCAGAGAGTTGTAACTTTCTCAAAATAAAACGGAAATCTACTGTGTGTGTGTGTGTGTTTTTTTTTTCCATGTCAAGGATGTTGCAGCAGGCAGGACCAACAGCAGCAAACCTTGAGTACCTAAATTTAGGCATTTATCCAGACTCAAAGAACCACTGTGGCCTCCAGAGATAAATAACTCACTAAGTCCATTTTTTTTTTTAGCAGTCTTCATTCCATAACTACACAGCATTTAATTTGCCCACAAAGCCCAGAAGGGCAGAAAAACAGCTGCTCCTGTATACAGGAGCCCTCAAAGAGAAACAAAAACCAGATAACATCAGAAATTGGCCTTATGCTACCCTTCTCCCGGGAAGGAAGAAAGCTTGCTAACTGTTGCCTGAGAGGTGTGGTAGGTTTGCATAGTGATGGCAACACAGCTACTGGTATCCAAGGAAACTAGTATAGAATGACTCCAAGCAGATAAGTCACCTACAGGTCAGACCTCTAGAGACTTTATGTAGACCAAATTTGGACATAACTGATGAATCTGAAAATAATAAGAAGAATATATATAAATATATTTCTATATCTTAAATTGTTTTCTTCTCTGAAAGCAAAATCATCTCAACTTCAAATCTCCTTGATGGAAAATCATAACTTTCTATGCATTTCTATAGGGAAAACAAACAACACTACTGAGCTTCATATGCAAGATATAATTACTTGTATAGACACCTAGAACCAACAGGCTGACAAAACCTGGTCTTTCAGGGTTTTGAATCATAATGTAAATAAAGAGTTACAAAGGAAAAAGTGGCAAAAGGTTGTTCTCCTTGACAACAAAAGCGAACTGACAGGTAAAACACTGATGTACACTAGGGCTGAAAAAGAGTATAGAGTTAAGGTATTTATTTGCCTTGCATGCAGCTGACCCCTACAGTACCTTGTGGTCTCCTAGCACGATAGGGAGTGACATCTGAGCACAGAACAGGAATGATTCACGAACTCTGATTGATGTGAACCCCCCCCCCCTCAAATAATAACATCAGTTCACAGCATATTTCAGGGCTTAAATAATACAAAAATCAAGAGTTATCTGAATTCATGATGTCACGTCCTCCTACCCCTTGTCAGTTTTCACAACCCAAAGAAACTGAAGTTAAAAAAAAAAAAGCTCAAATTGTTTAGTTTGCAAACCACAGCCAAGACAGACTTTTGATCAGAAGCCTTCTCGTGGGAACTATTTTCTGGAGGTCACTGCTAAAATAAGATATAGGGTAGTTATTTAGTTTGCTTTTCAAATCAGCAGGGGAATTTTTTTTTTCAGTTTTAATGATGTTCTTGTGATAAGATTTCTTTAAATATTGGCAGGTGATAATCAGTACTGTAAGGAGAGTGCACTTCTCAGTGCTTTGAAGAAATTTTCTATATGTGGTGATAATAACTTAATAGTAATCTATTAACAGATCATGTTAACATAAAGAGTTCTCAGATGAGGTGTCTATGCCTCGATCAAATGGAAATTTCTAAATCTCTTAATAATCAGATGTTGCCATACCAACAGATAAAATTCCATAGTATAGAGATAAATACTATTTTTTGCTAGCACTGTCTGCAAGGAAATCACCAACAATGATTAAAGTCAAGGTTAAGTGTAGAATCTCAAAATTAGTATTAAACATTGAGGTATAGGGATTGAAGAATAGCCCAGTGGTAGGGCATTTGCCGTGCAAGCAGCTGATCCAGGACAGATGGTGGTTCGAATCCTGGCATCTCATATGGCTCCCCCGTGCCTGCCAGGAGCCATTTCTGAGCAAAGACAGGAGTAACTCCTGAGCACCACTGGAAATAAACAAAATATCAAAAGAAGAACATGCAGGTATAATTTTTCAGGTGAGAAACTGAAAACCAAGACAATCAATGACATATTTAGAGGCGCATATCTGGAAAATACCTGAACCAAAATTTTGACAAGATACTCTAGCCTAAACTCAGAGTAGAAGCAGAGAAGTATGATAGACTATATTGACTAATCATTTGCCAGGGCTGTGGTTTCTGAACTGGCAGCCATCACCTAGTTTCTGCTGCTTATTGAACAAATTAATGAATTAGTGCATTTTCTTAATATCTTTTAAAAATTTAAAAACAGAAAACACCATTAACCTAGCTATTATACTGAGGCGAGAGTATTAACTATAGAAATCTGTTATATTTCACATTTGGCTGTTTAACTAACAGGGCAGGAATAACATCAGACCTTAAATCTATATTTATTTCACATTTAGAGGCCTTCCTCACTTATATGTGGCTTGCTTTGATTTCTAATCTTGTTATGAATAAAGACATAGATTCTCGGCTTTGCAGTCAACCAAGGAAAATCATTGGCTTTCTGAGCTTTCTAAAAACAGAACCAGAGACAAAATTCATATGCAAATCACTTGTTGAGGAAAAGCTTTTAAGAGAAATCTGTAAAAAAAAAATGGAAAAGAGGAAGAAAAAAGGATGAATATTGATATAATCTCTGAGAATTGTATTTTCCAGTTCCACAGAAATTGTATAATATACATAAGTCACATTTCCAAGAAGCGAGGAACTAGGCATTTTACTTGTCCATATAACTTGGCTACAGACAGACAGGGCCTCAGACAGACCCATAATTTTCTGTTCTAGTTGCTTTTGATCTTTGGAAAAATGGTAGTTGAGTCTTTAATAGCCTTTAACCATTAGGTATATTGGGGAAATGTGTTGTGGTTAATGGTTGACTACCAATTGCATTTATTATAATCATTCTAAAAACTTGATCAATTTTTGGCTTTTTATATATAGGAGCAACAATATTATTGATTCTATAAATGTAAAATCTCCTATTCATTCCAAGTCTTTAATTCTAATACACAAAATAAGTCTTTAATTCTAATAACACTGAAGAAGCCACTGTCTTTTTTATCTAATGACCATACTATGTCTACATCAAATAGTAAAGAGGTACAAATATTCACAGGAGGAATTTACACACTAAGAATACCTGTCAATAAAATAAATATGAGTAGGGTAGGGGCCAGAGAGATAGTACAGTGGATAGAGCACTTGCCTTACGTGTTTCTGACCTGGTTTTTATCCTTAGCACCACATATGGTCCTCCAAGTTCCATCAGGAGTGATCCCTGAGTGCTGTTTTGGGTGTGGGCCCAAAACAAAAATAAAAACAAAACAAATCGAACTATAGTAGAAATATTTGAAGGGTTCTCAGGAAAGTTGGATAGTTAGGAAAGTGTTTTCTTGAGCAGATACTAAATTGAATAAGGGGAAGAAATTCGTTACATAATGACCTAGGGAAAACCATTCAAAGTAGGTTCTAAGGAGTCTCTATGAATGGAAGGAGCTGATCATCATGAAAACACTATAGAGAAAATGTGGAATCACTACAGAAATATCAAAAGCATAAGAAAATAAAGCAAGATGAAACCCAACATGGAATGAGAAAATATAGGCCCGAGCACAGTCAAATCAACATAGTTATACAAAAGCAAGAAATCTGTGGGAATTGTCTGCATCTATTTCTGGAAATCAAGAGATATGTTTTCTGACCCCAAGGAGATCACAACTCAGTCCAGAAAACATGCAAACATTTAAATTAAGATGTACAGGAAAATCTAGGTACTGTAAAAACACCAAGAGAAAACCACTGGATTTTCCTGAATGACGGAGTCTTCATCCTCAAAGAATGAAGAGGTATTCAGTAAAGCTGTAGACTAGGAGTAGGAACTAACCTAAAAAAAAAAAAAAGGCAAAGCATGTGGCATTCTAGAAAAGCAATATTATGAAAAATAGATACAGAGGAGAAAAGTTTGTATGAAAGTGTGTGTGTGTGTGTGTTATAGGAGATAGAAAGGAATATATGTAGTAAGGTTAGGTAGCAAGGTCTGATAATTTACCTGAAAAGACAAATTAGGGCTTAAAGCAATTAACCTGTTTTCTTTCATAAAACAGCAACAGAAAGAAAAAAACTATCTTAAATTGCCCTCCCATCAATATCCAAACTAGTACTTCTCAGGGATGATAAAATATATTACATTACTAGTAAATAAAATCATATCACCAAATTATTGTGAGAAAGAGTACAACAACAAAAACTGTGAAAATCTCCAATGAGATTAAGTACTGTCAGGACTTTTACTAAGTTCTTGTTACCAAATTGATCATTCTGTTACTTCTTTTGATTTTGAACATTAGGTAGCTATAAAAACACATTGGCATTTAAAATATGGGTTCTTCATAATAAGCAAGGGGTATATACAACAGGAAAAAATCACTCCTAAACAAATATGCACCAAATGAGGGAACAGCAAATTATTTAATACAATTGTTGATAAATCTAAAAGAAGACATCAATAGCAACACAATAATAGTGGGAGGCCTCAACACTGCTCTGTCACCCCTTGATAGGTCAACAATAATATACTAGCTCTGAAAGAGAAATGGAAGAATGAGGCCTAGTAGATTTATATAGGGTACAGAAAACTGTATACACATTCTTCTCCAATGCACGTAAGTCATTCTTCAGGATAGACAACATGCTGGCCCATAAAACATACCTCCATAAAATAAAGGGGATAGAAATTATACAGACTACCTTTTCAGATCATAATGCACTAAAATTAGAAATGAATTACAAAGAGACACAGAAGAAAAACTCTAAAGAAAAAACTCTAGAATAAAAACCTGGAAATTAAACAGCTCACTACTGAACAACAAATGGGTAATATAAAATCAAAGAGGAAATCAAAAGATTCCTGAAACAAATGCAAATGAAGACACAAATGATCAGAATTTGAGCAAAAGCGGTACTAAGAGAAAAATGTATAGCTTTACTAGTACACATCAGGAAGGAATAAAGGGCCTACATAAATAGCTTAATGACATAGCTTATAAAATTAGAAAATGATCAACAAGAGGAACCAAACAAAAGGTAGTCAGAAGGACATAACACTTAGAGCAAAAATCAGTGAAGTAGTGTTGCAAGTCAGCCCCTGAAGAGGTTGACTGATGGAGGGATGGAGGATGAGGTCTTTCCCTCCAGCTTGGAGCACGCATCTGCCACCCTGTTCTGCTGGTGGTTCTGAGGTGAAGTGACAGGTAAACAGCTGGCAGACAGTCAGGCTTGTGGAAATATTAGCTTTATTAGGTGGACAAGACTGAAGTCCAAAGCCTCAGCATCAGTTCCAGCCCAAAGCCCCTCGCCTTCCACAGACCCTTGTTTTTATCCCCCAGAATCAGGTACCGCCCAATGGTGGGATCAGATACCACCCAATGGTGGAAGCAGAATCGGGTACCACCCTAGGGTGGGGGCAGAATGCCAGGTCACACCCTAGGGTAGGGCACAATCACCGATCAGGGTAGGGTCAGTAACATAATAATTCCATAAAATGTTTACATACACAACAATTCCCCCATTTATTTTTAGTAAACAATATTGCCTACAATTATTAAAGGAAAAACTAGTCAATAATAAAAGAGTGGCTGTTTGCATAAGCGCATCACAGGAAAATGTAAAGAAAAACTTCTAACCTAAACACAAAGTGTCTAAAACCAGAAACATGTATCAAGGAATCAACTACAAGTTCCTGAGAAGATAAATCTAAGACGTACATAGATCCTTCGAAGAGACGCCAGAAAGATTGTGTAGCAGGTGAAAAAAAGCACTTTTTCTTTATTTGTTGTTGTTGTATTTTTGGTATTAGTTTTTTGGGTCACACCTGGCAGCGCTCAGGAGTTACTTCTGGCTCCACGCTCAGAAATCGCTCCTGGCAGATACCAGGATTCGAACCAATGACCTTCTGCATGAAAGGCAAATACCTTATCTTCATACTATCTCTCCAGACCCATTTGCATTCAAGTCCAGGTAAACCAGAAAGCCCATCTTTGAGGGCATTGAATTAGGCCCTTATTTTGGAGGAAGAAGCATATACCCCCTGCACAGTGGGGGGCCACTGCAATGATGATCAATAGGCTTCAAAACTTAATCCAAGTTCTTAATCCAGGCTGAAGTCCATATGATGTCCAAAATTGATGTACCAATACGGTAGATTTTTTATAGATGGAGCTTAAGTCACAAACCAAAACAAAATGTTTAAGGCAGAGACCCTCCCTGTGTAAATAAACAACTTGAGGATCCATCCAAAATGGATGGAACCTCCTATAAACCTAGTATTTTGCCTATGATGTGCCCACGCAAAAAACCCTGAGAACAGACAAAAATATCATTTAGGAAATTATAGACAACAATATCTAACCCACTAACCTAAAGTCAAGAAAGCAAAACCCTAATATAATACAACATCAATTCCTAAGATTAAAAACTAAAATAGAAAAACATTAAATAGAGTAGTCAAAAGAATTGTAGTACCAAATATAAATTCAAAGAATTAAAATTATAAGAAAAATAAAAAAGGTGAAATTTCTAGAGTCCAATACCAATCTGTAAAGATGAGGGTTCTGGAACTCCAAAAAGACTGGCAAAAGACACTTGATGGGTCTGGAAAGGTGGGTTGAAGCCTGGTACAGAAGATAATATCAAGCTGAATGAAGAAGGAAGGCCATTACATTCATCCATGTGTTGGGCATCCCCAAGCTTTATATCATTACCATCATGAGTTGGTTGGGCTTCTACATTTCCTTTGGGATCGGTGCAATCTTGGGGTAGCCATTGTAGAAATGGTCAACAATAGCACTGTGTATGTGGATGGAAAACCAGAAATTTAGATAGCACAGTTTAACTGGGATCCAGAGACTGTGGGTCTTATCCATAGATCTTTTCTCTGGGGTTATATTGTGACAAAAATTCCAGGTGACTTCATTCCAACAAGTTTGCAGCAAACATGGTACAAAACTCCAACAGTCATGGATTTCTTCCTCAGGCTGAGATCAGGAGGCTTGTAGTTGTGGGTGAAGGAGATGAGTTGCACATGTGAAGGGAATCCTGAAAATTAAATTTTAAGGAGTAGAAGAGAGAATGAAGGATAAGGAAGACTAAATTGGGGAAGACAAAGTTAGGAAAAAGGAAACTATATACAAAATATGCAAAACAGACACTGAAGAAGACATACACATACAGACTTCACAAAAAATATGGCCATAACACTCACTCATACCAAAAAATATTTGTTGGAAAGGATCTAAAATAGAGCAAAAGAAAAAAGAATTCAGCTGAATCAACTAAAAGCGCTTTAAAATGTAATAGCCGGCAACTATTTAGATGAATCATTTCTAATTCAAAAAAAAATTTTTTTTGGCAGAGCAGATTTGAAAGAGAATTTCATGTATAATACAAACATGGAAAACTCTACTATAAGTGTATAACAGTATATATACAAGGTTATTGTATAACAGTAACTCTATAATAGTCAATCATAGGCGAGAAGTACTGTGAAGAAAGTCCACCTAAAATTATCATTATGTCAGCGTCTTAAAACCTAAATTGAGGGAAATAAAGCAATGATGTTAAAATAAAAAGAGTGAAAGTCGTTAAATGAGTATATCTAGAAAGAAAAAGAACATTAATATAATGAGAAATTTTTCTTTCAGGTGAACCTTGACTAAATTAAATTGTAAGATTTCATGATTAACTGAGACCTAGAGCAATAATGAAATTAAGACATAAATTCACCATACAAGGAAACACATTGGGGGTCCATGATTTTTAATCCTGTTCATTGATCATGCTTGTGGAAAGAATCATAGAGCATTAATAGCAACCAATAAGGAAGTGAAATGATTATCTGGTGTTCATTGCAGATCTTTAAGAAGTATAAAATGGGATGTATGCT
The DNA here is from genome assembly GCF_024139225.1 of Suncus etruscus. Taxonomy (NCBI): domain Eukaryota; kingdom Metazoa; phylum Chordata; class Mammalia; order Eulipotyphla; family Soricidae; genus Suncus; species Suncus etruscus. The sequence goes on from NC_064867.1 coordinate 4,096,375, forward strand.
GCTGTGGATTTCACCAATGTATTAGGGACTTTTTTGATGTTCTTGTCATCAAAATAGATTGTTACCCCCCACTTAGGGGGGCACACACCAGATGTGGCTTTTTGCCTTCCTGGTGCAGTGCCTTCCTCCCAAAGAATTATTTGCCAAAAGGCCCATTTAGAGAAGTCAAATATTTGACCCTTTACATGAATTATTGGCTGTAATTCCAACATGGCTGTGACATTACATTTTCTCTTTATTTTGTCACTATAGAAATCCGGCCTCAGCTTTCCTACAGACAACGAAATATCAGTACCAAAGCCCACCAAAAGTTCCCTCCTGGCTAGTTTATTTGTGACTCGTATTTCTTTTTTTTTTTTCTCTCTCTTTTTTTATTTTAAGATTTTCTTTTTATTGTAGACAAATTGAGTCATTAAAATTTTTTTTTGGTGCAGAGCAGTCAAGAACCATTTAGGACAAACTCGGGTTACATTTTATGTATCCATTTACATTGAGTTATAATTTTTACATATAACAAAACCTCACATCCACATATTTTAAATTACTTATTAGGCAACATTGGTTTATATATTACATAGGCTTTAGGTCTAAAACATCATAAATCAAATTCTATTTATACTACATCATATTCACCACTGGAAGTCTGGTTTCCATCCTCTATCCTATAATTGGTACCTTTAACCTCATTTACCATTTTCCTTTTCCCTTTGCTTTAGGAAAGCACATTTTATTTTTTTTATTTTATTTAAACACCTTGATTACATACATGATTGTGTTTGGGTTTCAGTCATGTAAAGAACACCACCCATCACCAGTGCAACATTCCCATCACCAATGTCCCAAATCTCCCTCCTCCCCACCCGACCCCCACCTGTACTCTAAACAGGCTCTCCATTTCCCTCATACATTCTCATTATTAGGACAGTTCAAAATGTAGTTATTTCTCTAACTAAACTCATCACTCTTTGTGGTGAGCTTCCTGAGGTGAGCTGGAACTTCCAGCTCTTTTCTCTTTTGTGTCTGAAATTTATTATTGCAAGAATGTCTTTCATTTTTCTTAAAACCCATAGATGAGTGAGACCATTCTACATTCTCTCTCTCTCTCTATCTCTCTCTCTCTGACATATTTTATTCAGCATAATACATTCCGTGTACATCCATGTATAGGAAAATTTCATGACTTCATCTCTCCTGACAGCTGCATAATATTCCATTGTGTATATGTAGCACAGTTTCTTTAGCCATTCGTCTGTTGAAGGGCATCTTGGTTGTTTCCAGAGTCTTGCTATGGTAAATAGTGCTACAATGAATATAGGTGTAAGGAAGGGGTTTTTGTATTGTATTTTTTTATTCCTAGGGTATATTCCTAGAAGTGGTATAGCTGGATCATATGGGAGCTCGATTTCCAGTTTTTGGTGGAATCTCCATATTGCTTTCCATAAAGGTTGAACTAAATGGCAATCCCACCAGCAGTGGATAAGAGTTCCTTTCTCTCCACCTCCCCGCCAACACTGTTTATTCTCATTCTTTGTGATGTGTGCCAAACATCTAATCCCATCAAAAATGGGGAGAAGAAATGAACAGACACTTTGACAAAGAAGAAATACAAATGGCCAAAAGACACATGAAAAAATGCTCCACATCACTAATCATCATGGTGACTCATATTTCTAGTATAACCTGGTGCAACAGCTTGTTTTTCTGAGTCTAGCTCTATGATGGTAAACAATTATTTCCGTCCCCCCTAAAATCTATTTTCTGGCAACTACACAAACATCATAAATATCTCTGTCTCTCTTCTCCTGGTTTCTTGAAAAACCTGCTTTTTGCTAAACTAAAAACATCTCTAGCTCTTGTTTCAAGGCCCTCTAGCAGGGGTTTTACCCACCTATAGGATAGTCGTTTTGATATGTAGATTCTAGGCCTGATCCCACATTGTATTTTCTCTGGAAGATCTCCTACTCTTTGTTTTCCCTGATGACACCCTGCATTCCAGAGCTCCTGCTTAAAAATGTCATCAGCTGAAAAATAAATTTGTCTCTTGTCCCTTGGACGTGGGTCCCCATACAATTCATTTTGTGTGGTCTCATTTATTTCATTTTCATATTTCATATTTGTCCACCTTGTGTACTTGCTTGTTCCCAGTGAGGATTATCTGACCCACTAAGATTTTGCTTAGAGACGTAACAAGTTTGCAGCAATTGATCCAGTGTTGTTTTGCAGCAATTTTACAGTATGAAGTACAGTGTCCATAGTAAACTTTACCATAATGGTTTGACACTGATGATAAGTTGTATTTCTTAATCTTGCTTTTATTCTCTAAAGTGAATTCTACTAAATTGAGGTCTTCTAAAGGAAAATCCACATAAGTGTGCAATTTTTTTTTATTTGTTTGCCATCAAAAGCAAAACGTTTCAAGTGTATTATAAGTACTGGTGGCAGTTTCCATAAATACGTTTTCTTTGAAAAATCTCTTCTAGTTTTGCAGCTGTGGCACTGAACTTTGTTGTTATCCCTTAACTCTTCTTCTTTAAAAAATTCAGAGAGGCATTCCTGTAATGTACATTTATCTGTAGATGTAACAGCCAGAGACAAATGAACAAATGTATCATAAACCTCAGACTTTTGGTGGCATGTGAGACACTGTAGTATAGTTAAATTAACGTTGCTAATTCAACTTTTTGTGCAGATTTATATCTGGTATCTATGGTCATATTAATGTTATCTCTGGTTATTCCTCCTTTTTTATTTTGGGATCCATCAGTGTAAAAAATTTTGGCATTGGGAATAGGGGAATCCCGAACAATTGAAGAAATAATAAACTGAGTTTTCTTTAAAAAGTCCCAAGTTTTTCCTGCTGGATAATGGGAGGATATTTCTTCTGTGAAATCTGAGGGGGCTCTTTGTAGAGATCCATAAAGAGGCAATATTGACTCAATTTCCTTTTTTGGTATTGGCAAAATTATTATATCTGGGTCAAAACCTAGTAAAGGTAGGTTGAGTCTTTCCTTGATAATAATCTCTGAAATCAGTTGCAAGTAGGGGACAACTGAGCGAGGAGGCTGTTTGTTATGTAAATACACCCATTCCAAAGGTCCTGACTGTTACATCAAGGCCCCTGTGGGAGTTCCTATAGTAGGGAAGATTAACAGAAATACCTTTTCTTTTGGAATAAATCTTAAGAGAAACGATTTTTGTAATCTGCTCAAGAAGATGTCCATTTCATTTTTGGCAGCTGTTGTTAAGTTTCTAGGGCTATCTAAAGCAGGGTCACCCTCCAAAGTTTTAAACAGATTAGACAACTCTGATTCGGGATTCCTAGTGCAGGGCGGAGCCAATTTACGTCACCTAAAAGTCTCTGAAAATCATTAAGTGTTCTGAGGTTTTCTTTTTTGATAGAAATTTTTTGTGAACGTATTGACGTCCGGTCCAAAATAAAACCCAAATATTGATATGGTGGCATTGTCTGTATTTTTCCTAAAGCTATTTTCAGTCCTGATGTTTGTAAACAGTCAACAACATAAGAGTATAAGTCCTGTAAATCTGTTTCATTGTTCATGGTGAGCAAGATATCATCTGTATAATGAAATATCATGGCTTGAGGAAATTTTCACGAGCAGGGCTCAAAACCTTATCTACAAAAAACTCGCATATTGTTGGGGAATTCAGCATGCCTTGGGGGAGAACAGTCCATTGGAAACGTCTGCAGGGATGGGTGTTATTGAGAGAAGGAACTGAGAATGCAAAACGTTTTTTATCATCTGGGTGGATAGGAATATGGTAGAAGTAGTCTTTCAGATCAATTATAATTAGTGGCCATTCCTTTGGTATAACTACAGATGATGGTAAACCAGTCTGCAATTTGCCCATAGGTATCATGGATAAATTTACAGCTCTGAGATCCATCAAAAGTCTCCATTTACCAGATTTCTTTTTTATAGTGAATATGTGAACTTAATTGAGAAAAATAAGTTATGTGATAGAAGGAAATGTGTAGAATACAAATCACCAAGCAGCTTAACTCCTGTCAAAGGCTATATTTACCCACTTATTGCAGATTTATGGCTATTGGTGTTGGTTTCAACATTTTATAAATATAATTATATATTCTGCAAATATACACATATGCAAATACAAGTGTTTGAATGCATACATGGAATCAGGCTCACATTTCTCCTTCAGTGTCCTGAAGTTATTATCAAGTTACAGTAATTACTTCAGGTAAGCACAATTAGGCATAGCAGAATGTTTTTTCCAAGACTGCACAAGTCGTTTGTCAGATTATATTTGCTTTCTATTTTATACAATTGCATTTCTTGCTCAGGGATGTCCTAGTGTTTGGAAAACAAATGACTCAAAGGACCGTTCTGGAAACAAACTGTAGGTTTTAGGTAACTGGTAATAAAGCATTTGAACTAGGCAATTAAAAACAAGAAACTAAGCATTTATGTTCCAAACTTTAATGAGTTTTAACCTGTGGCCTCGAAGTCCTGCTGGGGCCTAATGGAAAGAGCAACTGACTTCTATTGATAAAGAATTAGAAAAAATTGAAGCCTCAAAGACTGAAATTTGTCTGAAAAGAGCATACACAGCTTCCACTTGTGAAGCAAATGGTATTCACAATGCAGTATTTCAGAACATATATAATTTAGGAAGAACTACAATCTTCCTGATAAATAGTGTCCACCAAAGAACTGTTTACTTTTCAAAAAGCCACCTGTTGCTTTCTTTGACCATAAAATTAGAAAGTATTGAAAGAATAAATTCTTTCCGAAAAATTGCTAATATTTCACCCAGAAGGTTTCTACTTCTCCAAACATCCCACTCCCCAATTTTTCTTATTGGCTATTTTTAAGTCATATTATTATATGTTGTTTAATTTATATTTGTTGTAAGTGACAATTTAAACAAATGCGTTTTGGTAGATGTGAACTACCTGAATAAGGATTTAAGAATTCCTGAGAAGGGTTGTGGATATATATTCAATCCATGAGTATCTCAACAATATTTTTCATTATGCCTTATGAATACTTAAATAACAAAAATGTTATATCTACATGCATCACCTTGGATCTAACTGTCACAGTTCTTCCTTTGTTGTTGTTCGTGCTGTGCTTAATTGTGAGCTATCAAATAGAAATTTCATTTGAAAGATGCTTTCAAGCTACCTGAAGATGAATAATGGGATGGCCTGTTGTGGCCATTTGTATTTCACAGTAGCTTTTTGAGAACAGAGAATGAATGAAAGCATGAAAAAATTCTGACCTGAATAAAAGTACAAGTCTAACCTTATGACTAAGGTTCAATATTGTGTGTATTCATGTGGACTTCTACAAATGCATTTGTCTAGCACATTAGTTAATTTGATTAGTTTTTCTGTGCTGGTCCCATGGCCTCACAAATACAAAACAAGTGCTCTACAATTTAAATGGTGAGCTAGGGGCTGAAGAGATAGCATGAAGGTAGTGCGTTTGCCTTGCATGCAGAAGGAAGAGGTATGAATCCCGGCATCCCATATGGTCCCCTGTGCCTGCCAGGAGTGATTTCTGAGCATAGAGCCAGGAGTAGCCACTGAGCACTGTCAGGTGTGACCCAAAAACCAAAAAAAAAAAAAAAAAAAAAGAAAAAGAAATGGTGTGCTACATCCTTAGCATGTACCTTCATATAATTAATTTTATATATTTATTTTGCTATATTCTTTTTATTTGATTTTGCTCTGTGCTAAAAAGAAAGCATAACTTTAAGGGGCACAAAAACTATATTTAGTAAACACATGCAAGTAATTTTATAACAAATCCACTTGAAACCAACCTGAGGGGTCTGAAATGCATTTTTTCCTTCCAAGGGTTCTCTGCACTCTATGGGATTAGAAACCTTGCTCCTGTACAAATATGCCTCATTACTTTAACTTGAAATTAACTTTTCAAGGACAAGCCCTTAACATACCCAAGGTTAAAAGTTATACATCTGCATGTTATATTATTAAGAAATAGATGAAAAATCTAGGCAGACTTGTTTGATGTCATCAAGTTTAATGTCCTGAATATTGTTTCTTGGGACTGAAATGTATAGCTCTATGGTTATTATGCCTTGGTCATCAAGATAAAACAGGGATGCTTGTCTTAATAAATATGAAGTTGAGACCAATTCAAAATAAATTATCTAAAAAGAAATATTTTGAAAATAATAATTAGATTATTCTCCATAGAAAATGTAATTAAAAGGTCTAATTTACCACATGCATTGGTTTAATGGAAAATAAATTCTAGAAATTAAAAATAATTTTATATATTTTGTTTTTCTGGAAAATAACTTGAACCTGTGCCCCACTTGGCTTTATTATAATGGCCCCAAATCCCAAAGGAAGTGCTATATTTTGAATACCAAAACCTTCAATTCCAAAGTGCTGATACAAAATAAAATTTCCACGTGGGGAACTGAAACCCACCAATTAACTACAGGCATAGTATAAAAATAACTTTTAAATCTGAGATACCATGCTGTAATGGAATATGCTAAAAAAAAAGTCCAGAAAATGAAATCAAGGCATTCGTACTGCAGTCTCAAGGAAGCTGCCACCTAAGTAAAAATTTTAATCAGAAGATACAATCGTCCTCTTTATCAGGCTTCATTGTGAAATTTTGAATAATTTCTTTTTTATCTTGGGATTTATTTATTTATTTCAATTTGATTTCATTCATCTAGCTATATATCTTTCCTTTGTAAATACCACTCTAAATATAAATATATATTTATATACACAAATATAAATATATAGAAAATTTTCAAACTGGAAAGTTTTGTCTTCTAATTTTTTGATGTCATTAAATTTTGTTCATATTCTGAATTTCCTTGATTATAATGGGTCCTTTTAATTCCATAAAATTTTAAAGCCAGGTTGTCAATTTGTTGGGTAAAACAGCCTGTATAAATTTAAGTAAAGATTTAATTTAATAAAGAATCTATATATTAACTGGAGTAAACTGACCTCAGTACAATATTATATCTTCACGCCCATAAACGTTGAAAAACTTTCACATATTTATTCTTTCATTTGTTTTTATAAACTTATTCATGTACATTTTTCCCTTTGCATGCTGTAATAGATGGAAGTGGTTTGACCTTTATTTTTTTTTACACTCTCTTTTAGTTTAGTATATATATATATATATATATATATTTGGTTTTTGGGCCACACCCAGTGAAGCTCAGGGGTTACTCCTGACTATGTGCACAGAAATCGCTCCTGGCTTGGGGGACCGTATGGGGCGCTGGGGAATTGAACCACTGTCCGTTCTAGGCTAGCGCGGGTAAGGCAGATACCTTGCCACTTGCACCACCACTCCAACCCCACGTTTAGTACAATTTTTAAATAATATATTTATTTAAGCAACATGATTTAAAACATAATTGTATTTGGTTTCAGCCATAAGAAGAACACCTCCTTCACCAGTGCAACATTCCCACCATCTTCATCTCCTTACTCCCTAACCCTTTGACTGTAGTTGAGACAGGCATTCTATTTCTCTCACTCATTAACATTGTCATGATAGTTGTCAGTGTAGTTATTTCTCTAACTGCACTCACCACTATTTGTGGTAAGCTTCATATTGTGAGCCGGTCCTTCCAGCCCTCATCTCTATTTTCTCTGAGCATTATTACAATAATGATTTTTTTTTTTTTTTTTTTGGTTTTTGGGTCACACCCAGCAGCACTCAGGAGCTACTCCTGGCTCTAGGCTCAGGAATCGATCCTGGCAGGCAGGCTCAGGGGATTATATGGGGTGCCAGGATTCAAACCACCGACCTTCTGCAGGCAATGCAAACACGCCTTATCTCCATGCTCTCTCTCCAGTCTCTATTTTTCTTAAAACCAATAGATAAGTGAGATTGTTCTATGTCTATCTCTCTCCCTCTGATTTATTTTACTTAGCATAATAGTTTCCACGTTCATTTATGTATTGGAAAATTTCATGACTTCATCTCTCCTGATGGCTACATAATATTCCGTTGTGTATATGTACCATGATTTCTTTAGCAATTCATCTGTTCAAGGGCATCTGGTTTGTTTCCAGATTCTGGGTATTGTAAATAGAGCTGCAATGAATAGTGGTGTGCAGAAGCCATTTTTGTACTGTGTTTTTGTGTTCCTAGGGTACCCTAGGAGTATTATAGCTATACATTATTGGAGCTCAATTTCCAGTTTTTAAGGAACCTCCATATTGTTTTCCATACTTGCTGGTCTAGACAGAATTCCCACTAGCAGTGAATGAGAATTTCTTTCTCTCCACCACCCCACCACACTGATTGTTTTTGTTCTTTGTGATATGTGCTAGTCTTTGTGGCATGAGATGGTACCTCATTGTTTGCATCTGTCTGGTGATTGGTGATGAGGAGCACTTTTTCATGTGCCTTTTCGTCATCTGTATTTCTTCTTTGAGAAATTGTTCATTCTTCTCTCCATTTTTTGATAAGGTTAGCTGTATTTTTTCTTGTTAAGTTTGTCAGTAACTTGTATATCTTAGATAATAGCCGCTTATCTGATGGGTATTGGGGAAATAGTTTCTCCCATTCTGTGTGTGGCTTTTGAGTCCTAGTTACTACTTTCTTTGAGGTACAGAAGCTTCTTCGGCTTAATATAGTCCCATTTGCTATGCTTCTACTTGTTTGCAGAGTGCTGTTTCCTCCTTGAAGATGCTTTTAGTCTCAAAGTCATGGAGTATTTTACCTACATGTTGTTCTATATTCTTCATAGTTTTGGGTCTTATATCAAGGACTTTAATCCAAATTCTGTTTCAAGAAATAAAAGAGGCCATAAGAAAATGGAGACAATACCCTGCACATTAACTGGAATTAAAGTGGTATTAAAATGGTAATACTGCCCCCGAAGCGCTGCACAGATTTAATGCAATTCCTCTAAGGATACCCACGACATTCTTCAAATAAGTGGATCAAAAACTCCTGAAATTCATTTGGAACAATAACCACCCATGAATAGCTAGAGCAACTGTTGGAAAAAAGAATAGGGGAGGCATCACTTTCCCCAACTTTAAATTGTACTACAAAGCAATTATCATTAAAGCAGCATGGTATTGGAATAAAGACAGACCTTCAGATCAGTAGAATAGACTTGAATATTCAAAGAATGATCCCCAGACATACAGTCAATTAATCTTTGATAAAGGGGCAATAAATGCAACACCGGGCAAAGAAAGCCTCTTCAACAAGTCGTGTTGGAGTAACTGATCAGCCACCTGCAGAAACATGAATATTTTTTTCAATTTACAAAGTTAGCCATGTCATATTGAGAAATCAGTTGATGCTCTGAAACATGTAGTTTCATGAAATCAAAATTAAACACTCTATGTTTCCTGCATGATATGCTTCCCAAAGATCAAAATTTCAGTTCTTTGCTCAGTGTACTATAGCTTCCTCAAATTTGGTGTCTGTTTACTGATATTCCAAAGCCTTAACCAGTGCCTGACATATAATAGCCACCCCACAGGTTCTATTGGTTGGGAGCACACTTGTAACGAATTCACTTGTTGCATTACAAGGATCAAAAGTTGTTGGTTATGTTTTCCAGTCTCATTGAATGATTTTTTAATTAAATACCCACAAATGATACTGTGCACCCTATAGGAAAAGTGTGTAAGCCTGGTTACATTTGAGTTTTGGGAGCAAAACAATCCAGGTTTCTGCTTCAAGATGCCCCACCTCCACATTGCCAGCTACAGTTGCTGAGGTCAGAGAAAAAAACAAAAACAAAAGGTGACAATTACAACGACCTCATCTGAAGAGGAAATGGGATTTTGTCTGATTGTTTTTATACAAGTCTTTTAGGGTTTTTTTTCCCCTAACTGTGAAAGAAGGAAATGTGGAATTCAAGAGGCTTCATTCTAAAGGCTCCGCTTTCCTTTGGTTTTTGCTAATGCCTTCCCATCTCCTTTGCTATTACAACAGTCTGTAAAAATAGCCCTGCACATAAATTATGCATCACGTCTTTAAATATCCTGGTCTTTTTCCTTTCCTTCACTACCTCCACCCAAGGAGAAAGACTAAAGCTCTTTTTGAAGTGCCTGCTGTTTCTGCCTCTGAAATGTCTGTACTTGTTCTAAGCTGTTTTTGTTTTGTTTTGTTTTGGGAAGGAAATAGATGTTCAAAAATAAACTTTCACCAAAACAACACACACTCTGTTCACATATAGACAAATGAAAGCACACACTCATGAAATAGTTTAAGTTTTATAGTAGATGACACTCAAAATTAAAAAGATATTATGCTAGTGCTATAAATATAGAGAAATATATTTCAGTTGTGAGTGAAACCAAATGCATCATGTACTAAGGAATCTAGTATATACAGACCACAGAGACTGGCCTTTCACTTAGATTTAAATACATTAGGAAGGCTGTGGCTGGTCCCTCAAAAACTGGAGTAATTCCTGAATACGGACTCAGGAGTACAGAGCTCACTGAATACAGACATAAGCATTGATAGGTGTGGTTTCCAAACCAAAATTAAGTTGAAAATATGAATTTCTTAGGAAGGTAACATGGATGAGCTAGCCAAAGCCCTAACTACTGGACATCCAAAAGACATAGTCCAGGAGCAGAAGGCAGAAGAGAAAAGAACAAAGTATTTCAAAGAGTGTCATTTTTACATTCTACTCTTTCAAGATACTTCTCACATCCAAGCCTGTACTTGCAATGTACTCCCAAAGCGCTCAGAGAGTTATGCTACATCAATGATTGAATCAAGTGTTTCGCATGTGCAAGGCATGTGCTCTACCACTTTAGCCACATCTGGGCACTGATTCAAGGATTTTTGAGAGAACTTTCGGAAAACAGCAGAGGACTGAAATACTAAAAAAGGAAAAGATCAGGTCATGCTTCATAGTATTCTTCATCCAAAGCAGAGATTTTAGAGTGAAAATTAGGAGGTCAAAATCCTAAAATATCCTACTACTGCCTTTTCTTAGAGAGATTCTGCCACACATTGAATTCTGGGGAAAAAAATGCTGAGAAATTCACAACCAGAATAATAATCGTCAGTTAGCTCCTACTAGGTGTGCAAATGGCTTTACTCTTGTTTCAGATCTTACATAAATTTTGCCTCATTAAATTTAAAAAAACAAATAAACAAACAAACAAACCACTGTAGACTCAAGTTTTACCAGGAAGCTCTCCCCTGAGTTTCTATCCAGCCCTCCACTTCTTTACATTCAGTTCCTGGTGGTTCTAGCCCAGTGTCTCCTCTCCCTTTTTATCTTTGCTTACTTTGAAGGTGCTTAACAATTTGTATTTTTCTAGAACTTTTTTTAAACGAGCTCCAGAGCTAGGGTACCACTCTAAGAAGATCACAGCAGTAAAAGAAATGATTCAGCAAAGGAACAGAGGAACTTTATAGGCTAGTTTATGCTCCCTCATCTTCTCAAAACTAGTCTGAATTACAGCATTTGAAGTTCAACTGGGAATCATGTAGGTAAAGAGGTAACTTGAACATACAATTACATGATTGAATACAAGAGCTAATGTGTTCATACTGAAACCCAGTTACAATCATATTTGTAATCAAGGTGTTTAAATAAAGATATCGATATTAAAAAAGAAAATGATAGTGATGGAAATAGAATGCCTGTCTTGAAGACAGGCAGGGGGCAGGGGAGGAGGGAAATGGAGGACATCGGTGGTGTGAATGTTGCACTAATGAAGGGGGGACATGTACTTTTTATGACTGAAACCCAACTACAAACATGTTTATAACCACAGTGCTTAAATAAAGATATTATTAGGAAAAAATTAAAAAGTTAAAAAACAAAAAGAAAAAATAAGAAGGAAGAGAAGCAAAAGAATATAGCAACAAGCAAATCTGTGAAAATTATTGTATCTCCAATGATGTCATTAAGTCATTGTCAAAAGGTTTAATAAGCTCTTGTTGGTAGTTGACCATTCTGCTACTTCATTATGTTTCTAAACATTAGGTGGTCCCATGTTTCTACATTCGTGTCTAAATTGTTGTGTTCCTATGAGATGACAATATTAAACAAAAATGGAGTTGCCCATGAATTCCAAAATAAAATGGCTATTTCCATAGAGGTGAACCTCCACAGTTACTCCCAGAAGTCTGTAGTTTCTGAAAATTTCTAGCTAATGCTAATCTCTATACATGAGTGCTTCAGACTGACATGGCATCTGCCTCATCTTGCCAATTCCCACTTCTAGATTGTTCTTTAACCCAGCCAAATGGCTCAATTTCTGGAGATTCTAACTGTTCTACATAGTGTCCTATTTCTGAAGGGGCTTCTTTTTCCAAATTGAAGTCCAAGAAACATACTGAATCTAACTAGATTTTCTTCACTGTTCCTGAGATTGATAAACCCAACACTTCTTTCCATCAAACATTTTCTATTTTGTCATATATAAATGCTCTGTGTCATCTCCTAGACTTGTTCTTTTCTCTTTCTTCCCACTTCCCCTTCCTTCATAACACTCACCATTTCTTCTCTTTTCTGACATCCATTATCAAGTTATTCTTCTGAGGAGGACTTCAATACTTCAGCTCCCTCATACGTTTAAGTCAGGAAAAGTGTGACTGTATCACCTTGCTCTCTAGTGCCATTTTTAGGTAAAAAGGTTATTCCTCCTGGTTGTAGAAAGTTTTCTAATTGGACACTGGCCTGTTTGGGTTGTTGTTGTTTTATTTAAATTATTTATTTAAAGAAAATATATCACATTTTTGACATAACTGATCATAATACATTTGTTTCGGGATGACAGAAAGCAAAGTTATTAAGAAATAGAATGAAAACAGAGAATTAAAAATGGAAGAAGGGGAGATTAGCAGTTGTATTTGTGAAACTTATTGTATCAACTATAAAGTCATTAATGCAATAGCTGAAGATTTAGGATGCTCCCATTTTTTCTCTAGAGATGGGAAATACATTAAAAAAAGGTGTGTGTGGCAGTTGTCATTTGCGTAGGCACAGAAAAATATGGAAGAAATTGGAAATAAACACCTTTGACCTATAAAACAGGGAGATCTTACCCCCCAAAGCACCTTGGCATAAGACCAACTCAAGGTTTCAGGCATACTCGGTTGTCCACCCCTCTAATCATCTTGGTGGTCAGCTCTTCAGTCTCATAGTTGTTGCTGTCAGGTTTCTGTAGTTATAGTTCCTTGTTTCTGTACAGGTCCTGTGTTGAAGACCAGTTGAGGTCCTGTGTTGAAGACCAGTTGGTGTGTTGTGGCCTCTTTTTAAAAAAAAAAATTCTAGCTTGGGTCCTAAGTGATAGTACAGTGATAGGGTGTTTGTCTTGCACGCAGCTGACCCAGCTGAGTTCTATCCCGGTGTCCCATGTGGTCCCCCAAGCCAGGAGCCCTTTCTGAATGCATGGCCAGGAGTAACCCCTGAACGTGGCCCCCAAACCAAAAATTAATAAAATAAAATAAAAATTCTAGGTTATCCTTTGGTCATCCCTTCATTCTTTGAAGAATCTATCTTATAAAACGTATTTTAAAGATCTACTTTTGTTCTATGTTCTAACACCATCCTGATATCCCCCTATGAATTCAGTATGTCCATCTGGAGGCAAATCTGAGTCTGGCATCTGAATAACTCTTTCACCCACTTTCTCTTCAGTTGCACACACTTCAGACCATCTTAAATCAGTCTTAAAATCCTTAAAATTCCAAGCTTACATATCTATCACCATCAGTCATTTTTAGGACTTGTTAATTTCCCCATACGTCAAGCCCTATCTGCCTTCATTTAATTCTCTCAAGATGAGATCTTGGGTGCTACCACATCAACTGGCATCTTAAATGTCTTATTGTTTCCTGCATTGCCTGCCTTTTGCCCTTACCAATCAACACAATCCTTGTAACTACCGCATGTAGTATTTACCTACATGTAACTACTATGTTACTACCTCAGCATGTAACTACCTCGACCCATGATTTATAGAATACTGCAAATTACTTAAAATGGCTGGGTTTCTATATTCAAATTCCCAAAATCTAAGATACCAACTCCTCTTTCTCCAATTTTCTATTTAATTCCATTCTCCTTCTTCCCTAGCAGCTTCTCTACCTTCTTCACTATCAAATCTCCTAGTTCTATCTTCACATATCTAGCTACCTCTCATAGACATTAGGGCACAAAGCACTCTAACTCCCTGTTGAGATCTAAGAATCTTGCACTTAAAGAGTTGATTAATGAAAATAAACAAAGAATAAAGGTTGAACCCTTGAGTATATGAGAAAAGGTGTCCTCCTGTCATAGAATACACATGGTTCAACCTTTATTCACATTTTAATTTGCCCAAAGTCCTTCACAACTTTTCAAGTGAAAACAAGTGGTAACAAATAAAGCCTTTTAATGTTCTTGAGTGGATTTAGTTAGATGACACAGCATAGAAAACTGCCAGAAACCTCAGGTATCATTAAATACTATTTAAGTATTAAAAATTTTCACCCTAGTCTTCCCCTGTAGGAAGCCTCAGGCCAATGTGAAAGACAGAACTAAGCAATAACCTACACCGTCTAAAGAGTAACCTAAGAGATAAGACCTCAACCGTGGGAACTCACTGTGTCCAGGTCAGTTAGCTGAGTGTTTCCCAGTGGTTGTTTGGTCAGATACTTTTTTTTTAATCTCTAAACTCTCACACAGAGAGTCAATGTGTTTGGCTTTGAGGGAGAATTTGAGGAAGATTGCAATTTTAAGATCTGTTGACAGATTTTGTATGATTCGATTGAGTGAGTCTCAGCCTATTTCTTTTAACATAATGTGATTAAAATAGCTTATTATTAGAGAAAGAGCTTTCCCGACACAATTGTTAGTCCTCAGTTCCTGAGAAATGCACTGCAGGAAGTCCATCTCAGTTGGTAATTCAGAGGAAAGAATGAATTTTTAAGGTAGAGACTTGTTTATAAAGAGTTCTCTTCATCTCACTAGGGATAGTGCTGCTCCACTTGATTATATGTTTTGAGAAAAATGGCCAGTGTTTGTTTTAAGGATTTACATAAATAGTATATTTCTATTTACCTTATTTCTCATCGCCTTCAACATGCAGTCTTGCCAAACTCACTCTTTGGATGGTTCCTTCAGATAGTCCTAAGCAGGCTCTGTCACACTAGGTTATTTTTTGTCTTCAAAGATCATGCACATTTTATCCATTATAGTAGACTTTATTTTGAGTAGATTTCAAATATCCTAACTTGTGTTCACTTTGGCAATCAACATACAACTTTTATTTTTTACCTGGAACTTCCATAGTACAAATTTAAAGTTACAAATCAGCTAACAGTAGAAGTTTTGATTAAACCTAGGAACTAAAAGCTGGAGTTGCCTTTGGTTGAGCAAAGTCAGATGGTCCTATGAATGAGGAAGATGTCTGAATTTTTGAACAAAATTATCCTGACTTGTGGTGGTCCCAATTATGTTGTTTGAAGAAAACTAATACTCTTAGTTCTAGTCCCCTTATAACCTTTCCTGTAGAATGTATCAATTTTTTCTTTATTTCTTATTTTTTTCATCAGAAAGAGATACTATAAGAAAAAATAAGAAAAAAATAAGAAAAAAAATCAAATCAGGCTACTACACTATATGAAAACTATTCATTCAACTTACTTAGACATCTAAAATATGAAAGTTTTCTCTGGTAAGGGATGTAGTTCCATGGTGACATGATGCCTTTAGTGAAGGACTAGATTTGATCCCTGTCACAGCATAATATATGTCTTAATTGCAAAAGACCAAAAAATAATTATTTCAAAGCTTTATTTTCCCTTTACTTTACACCCATTTCTAAACATATGCATTAGTCCCAGATTCAAATTTTCCCTCTATGAAGACACATTCATTTCACTTTATTCTAATGGTTCTGTCTGGGACACCTGACAACTTACATTTCTTTCTTGATCTATCAGTTTGCTCTTCATCTATCAGTTTTCACTTTTCTGTGATATTGGACTCTTATAAGCTCTTATAAATTCATAAAGTTTATGTATGTAATATTAACTTCATTAGAACCTACTCAAGGAAATCTTGAGTATACATAACATTGCTCCTTTTCTTCCTTCACATAAGCTTTCTTAATGTATTCACTTATTATCTACCCAGTGATAGCCGAGATGGCTACCTTTTGGCAATTCTTTCTGTTGTTGCAACTCTTGCCATCATAAAAAGTGAACTGCATTTAGTCATCCTTAGGCTTTCAATGGTAGCATCTTAGAATTATCTGTTTTTTTTTTCACACAGCACAGGAGTTGACTAAGTATTTCTACAAATTATGATGGAAATTTTTGATTCCTTCATTTTTTCCAACTGAAGTTAATGTTATTACAGATGAAATGAAATGTTCAGGTCCACCCTCTCTGGTTTTTCTGACCTTAACCTGAGACAAGAGAATCTTTAGGAATTATAGATTCATCTATATTTGCATTAATCTCCTCTCTCAAGATGAATAACACGGGGAATTCTGTTAAAAACTTTACATTTTCAGAGGGTAAAGTCACACCATCTAGGGTGACCAACCACACAAGTATGCAAAGACTTCTTGTTGTAAAAATAAGTATTCAATGGAACAGGAGCGATGGTGCAGCAGTAGGGCATTTGGTTGGCTCGCTGCTGACCCAGAACAGACCTCGGTTCAATCTTTGGCGTTCCATATGATCCCCCGAGCCAAGAACAATTTCTGAGCTCATAGCCAGGAGCAACCCCTGAGCGTCACTGGGTATGGACCAAAAACAACAACAACAACAACAACAAATAAGGACTCCATTCCAATAACAAGGATATCCAAGTTATCTTCACAGTTGCAGTAAAAAGATGCAGGTTATATTCACCTTTTTCTGACATAACCATTCCACTCTCTGAACCTACCATGGATACCACTCAAGTTCTCCAATCATCAAGCTTGGAAAGAACTATGAAATATCCAACATCTACTTTCCATCATATAAAGACCCATTAGAGAGAAATATCAAGGTACACTACCTATTAACAATCAAATGATAAAAATTGTAGACAGAATAATATTCTAATTAACCTGTAACACAGCATCCAAAAAAAAAAACCACTTGACACCATCTAAATAGGAATAATCATTATTATTCATGTATACTAGATGCAATTAAAACCAAATAACATACATATCTTGCCTTGGGTAGCCTCAGCATGTATACTTCAGTTATAGTGTCAGAAAACATAAATAACTTTAACCTGGTTGCATGAATTCTATATGCTATTTGGGCAATAATATTTTGGCGTCCAAAATATTAGTCAAGGAAAACAAGATACAGAAGGGATTGTTTGCAATTGTCAAAGCAATTGTGCTCCTCACTATACACATGTTTAATCTCATGGTTTCTCCTTGGGGATAATTCCTGCTGATATCATTTATCATTTTTGAGAGACCACAAAATCTTCTTTGGTGATTCACATAAATTTTTGCTGCTTTTCTGGAATTGAAACTAGTTTTTTGCGGTATTTTTTCCTCTAGGTGCTTATCTTTATTAATCTTCATGTATATTTTAGAGTTTTGGGATTTCACATAATCTATAGCTAATGGGGAAAAGTGTTTTTAAAGTGGTTTCATTCTCTTGCACTCCTCTAATTAGGTCAATAGACAAATATACTAAATGCTTTTGCTAGATGTGAATCTAAAAATTGCTTTGGAAACCCTCACTTTAATTAGGCTCAATGGGTGATCTAAACATGTTCATTGTATTTAGAAATTTTCAATTTCCCACTTAGAATGAATTAGTCTAACACAGGACTTTGAAATAAAACATATCAAAATATAGATTTATTGTTCATCATAAGGATAGTAAACTCATTAAAGTTCGACTTGTTGATCTGCATCATAAAAATTTTTTTCCCAAATGTAGGGAATTCCCTAATACTTATCACATTATTTATTGGAGTAAAATTTAGACATAACCCACATGCAGAAGCACAGACTATAACATAACCAACCAACATAGAGACAACTGCATGCACACTGACTTGAAAAATTCAATTGGTCAGACAACCTGTACATTGAACCCTGTTTTAGAATAGAAAGATTAGAAGAGCCAACTGTTATCACTGTTAACATTCTATTGAACAATACGGGAATATGATCTTTTTCATACCTAATAGTCTATTTCCTGAACACTGGTGAATTGCTGGCATATGAGTAACTGACATAATTAAAACTGAGTGCAATAACATAAACTTGAAGAAAGACTTTCTTTTCTTTTACTACATAGAATTGCTACCAACTGCAGAGCCTGGTGAACCAGGAAAATGTCTCAGCCCAGCAAGAGAGGCTACAATTAGAGCACATCAGAGATGATGGAACCCTGGAGACTGAGCTACACTCCTTCATTTCTTGGAGATAAAACTAAAGCCTTAGAAACCAAATGTCTTGCTCTAAACCCCACCACTCATTAGTGTAATAACCAAGTTTTCTAATTTATGTCTAAATAGCCTTCACTTGCTTCATAGTCTAAATGAGAACTACTCACTTAAATCAAGGACCTCTGTGTCATGCACAACTAGACCCTGAAGAATTCAGAATACTTGGGAGCTGGAATTGCTATTTACAAATAAAACGGTGGAAAATTTTGGAAACTATTGGCATCAGCTGAGCTTTATTGGTTAGCTCACACATCTGGACTGGGTCAGAATGGATGGAATAATTGAATCCTCTATAGATTTATCCTCCAGAAGGACACTTTGGTCTCATTTCTTTGACTCCAAATAATGAATGTAAATCTAGAAACCTTTGGAAGACTAGGCAAGGAACCTACATTGCCCTTTCCACCCCACTGTTCATTGCAACTTTATTTACATGATCAAGAATCTGGAAACAACCCTGATGCTCAACAACAGATGAGTGTCTAAAGAACTGTGTGATACATATACACAATGAAATGTCATGCAGCTTTCAAGAAAAATGAACTTATGAAATTTTCCTATACACAGATGGGCATACAAAGTATTGTGCTGAGTAAAATAAGTCAAAGGGAAATAGACAGACACAGAATAGTCTCACTCATCTTTGGGATTTAAGAAAAATACAAGATAGTATGTTAATAATATCCAGAGACAATAGAGATGAGGTTGGAAAGGACCAGCCCATAGTATGAAGCTTACCATAAAGATTGGAGAATGAAGTTAGAGAAATAACTACACCAAAAACTGTCATGATAATGATAGTGAGTGAGATAAATAGAATGACTATATTGAAGACAGGCAAGGGATGGAGAGGAGGAAGATGGGGATATTAGTGGAGGGAAGGTTGCACTGATGAAGGGGGTGTACTTTTTATGACTAAAACCCAAGTACAAACATGTTTGAAATCATGGTACTTGAATAAATATATTAATAAAAAATTACACAATCGTTCAAAATTCAAGGGACAAGGAGAAAAGCACTACTTCCCAAAAGAAGGAATTACAAATAAGAGTTGCCTTAATATCTATTCTATTTATATATTTTATCCTGGTTCTAATTGGAATAGGTTTATATGACTTCATATTCTTATTCTACAAGGCATCCAGACTCTAAAACTGAGCCTGAATATGAAACTAAGTTAACTAAGTAGCTTATAATAATTGAATCCCAGAGTTAGGATTTGGACGTGTGCAGAGCAAAGGTTCTTAGCAATGATTTTTCACTATTGATCTCAAACAGGGGTTCTCAAACCTTTTAAACAGGGGGCGAGTTCACTGTCCCTCAGACCATTGGAGGATCTGACTATAGTAAAAACAAAACTTATGAATGAATTCTTATGCACACTGCACATATCTTATTTTGCAATGAAGAAACAAAACAGATACAAATACAATATGTGGCCCGTGGGCCATAGTTTGAGGACCACTTCTCAAAGAATAACTGTCCTTATTAAGGTACACAAGCCAATTATATTTGTTGAGTCTACATATGTGATCTATCTTATAAAAGTCTCATTACCTGACTATGCAATAAAGTCACTTTTTCTACACTTAATCACATGTTCTTTAGATCACCTGTTCTAAATTTGGGTTATTTGAGAGCAGGCATCACAATATGTCAATCTACATGTCCTGAACGTTCAAGCCCAATCAAGCACACTGTGATACGTTTTTTAAACATTAAGACAGTTGCAATGATATTTATGAGTTTTATTGTTCCTTTCCATTAAGTGTGCTATCTTTGGCAGACTTTCTAAAATGATGTATTTCTGTTTTAGAAAATAATTAAAAATTTCATAATTTAAGTATCACTGAAATTCTTCCTTAGCAATATACCTAATTCTCTAATAAAATTATCTTTCATTTAAATTTCTCTATACAATTTTATTTTTCAAACTTTTTGTCTTTCATGTAGTTACTTTTAAGAACTGATATCTTCATTTATAGTCTTTCAGTAACTCAATATATTGTTGAAACGTGGATATAATAGTCATCAATGAGTTATAACTTATTTCTTATATATGTTACTTCATCCTTAATTATTAATAATTTTGTATATTTATACATTTTATCTTATTCTTTATTTTAAATATAATCTATTAATTGTTCTCAATTATATTCCAGAAGAATCAAACCCTGTTTTATTGATTAGTTCTGTAACATTTTTTTTTTTGGTTTTTGGTTTTGGGGCCACACCCTATGACGCTCAGGAGTTACTCTTGGCTCTGTGCTCAGAAATTGCTCCTGCCTTGGGGAACCATATGAGAGGCCCAGGATCAAACTGAGGTCTGTCCTGGCTAAGCCACGTGCAAGGCAAACGCCCCACCCGCTCCAGCTTCACTTTTTAAATGTATTTAATATAGCTTTTAACTGTAATAACACAGAGAAGTAAATTACAAATATATAACTCCATGACTTATTATACAGATAAAACTTATATAACCATAATGCAAGTCAAGAAATCAGACATTGGCAGGAACCTACAGTTCCCAGATATGACCTTTTCAATTTTAACATGACATCTTCCTTTTGGATCTGATCTAAATGCACTGATTTTTGTGGTAATCAATTCTGGCTTTCCTTTTATAATTCTAGCATCTATGCTGTAACTTTTAACTTAACACTCAATTTAGCTTTGACTATTTTGGAATTAAAAAATAATATCTCATGTTCTTAGATTGTTTTGCTTTATAATGTATGCCTAAAGTGTGTTGCTAAATGAAACATTGTCCCATTGAATGAGTACACAATTTATTTTTTCCATGATTTATTCTCTTCCTAGTATAACATTTCTTTCTAAATATAAACATATCTTAATGTTGTATTATTTAGAATTATTTGCTATTATGAACCATGCTGTGAATTATAGTTTTTTAATTATTCTATATAGTACATATCTTAGCAGAGATCCTTAATACTTTGGTTCATAGTTAGAATTCAGAAATATATAACTTATATTGGGGAAACTATTAAATATGTTCAACATGAAACACATAATTTTCTACCATTACAAATGTAGAGAGAAGGAAATCAATACTTAGCCCTATAATTTTATTATGACAATAAGTTCACTACTAAAAATAACATGTTTTATGTTACACTTGTAACATAAACTAGAAATATTTAGATACGTAGAAATACCATTGCACTCATTTTGAAATTGTGGGAGAGATTAGACCAAATGCTAGATGCTATGAATTTAGTATGTTAATAAATAATTTGAATAGAACAATTTAGCAAGTTTTAAATCTGATAGGCATTTTATGATAATTTTTTATTTTCTATAAATATCATGTAATTTTATTTGTTTGTTTTATGTGCTACACCTAGCAATGCTCAGGGGTTTATTCCTGACTGCACTCAGAAATTACTTCTGGCAGTCTCAGTGGACCATATGGGATGCCAAAATTCTAACCTGGTCACCCACATGCAAGGCAAACACTCTACCCATAGCACTATCACTCCAACTCTATAAGATGCATTTTATATATTAAACTTTTAATTTCCCAGTTTTCCACCAAACATTTTCACCAGAGCAGATAAGTAAGTGGAGGATAGCAAACTTGATGTACCAGTTAGTGGAAAAAATGAACTAAGTTCTAATAATAAACAATTCCCAAATGTTTGTGGTTTAACTAGAAGAGACTTTTTTCTCACCCATTCTGGATTTTTTTTTTTTTTTTGGTTTTTGGGCCACACCCGTTTGACGCTCAGGGGTTACTCCTGGCTATGTGCTCAGAAATCGCCCCTGGCTTGGGGGGACCATATGGGACGCCGGGGGATCGAACCGTGGTCCTTCCTTGGCTAGCGCTTGCAAGGCAGATACCTTACCTCCAGCGCCACCTACCCGGCCCCCCATTCTGGATTTCAATATATTTATATATATACATATATATATATATGTATATATATATAGATATAATTATCAGGAGATAGATGGGAATCTA